>NW_008752280.1:26226-31624 GCF_000715545.1 Opisthorchis viverrini | reverse complement strand
GGGGGCGGAGACTGTGGTGGACTAGGTAGTTGCTGAAAGGGCATCCCAGGCATATAGTACGCAGGTTTCCAGAGAGGCGGAACTTGATAGGGTCTAGGATTACGTAACGGTAGTTGTGGTTTAGAGACCCTGCCAGGGAACTGAGTTGCACGGCTAGAGGGGCTATAGATGTGCTTATGAGGAATTACTGGTTTGGTCAGGTTTGTAGAGGGGCGAAGAGCAGAAGCTCGGGGAGTTGGTACAGGAGAAGGGGTCACGGTGCGAGGCTTGGACAGCAGGTGCATGAGTGCAAGGAAGCGCTTTGGTGGGGAAACACGAAGGGGCATTAGGGCAGGAGGTCTGGAGTAAGAACCTGTATTATCATCCTCCACCACAGCCTCATGTGTGGGCCGATTAGTTACCGTATCTCTTAAATCAGCAGTCGACCTCGTTGGCGTGGTGGAGGAGATAGATAACATTTGTGGATGCCCAGAGATAGGAGTGGAAGGTTCGTGGTCGTGAGCGTGGGGTACTGGACCTGGGTCCAACAACTTTGTGTTGTTGTGGATGCCCAGAGATAGGAGTGGAAGGTTCGTGGTCGTGAGCGTGGGGTACTGGACCTGGGTCCAACAGACAACTTTGTGTTGTATTGTGGCACTCGTCAGCGCAAGTACTGGTGGGTGACGATGCAACAGGTTCCGGTGACTTTTTGTTAAGCTGTCTTTGTATTCTTGTACGAGCAGTTTTAAGTTTTAAGGTATGGAATTTTTTGGTAGATGAGGGAAGAGTCCGGGCTGTTAGCAGACGCGCGGCATTTTTTCATCCCGGAATCGCATTACTATCGGGAAGTACATGGATGGTTTCGACTTCCGGAGTCACTGAGCTTTGCAGATGGTGTCCTGCATACCACATGCATTCAGGATGGCAGTTTTGGCATGCTCAAGTGGGATTCGATCGGATGCATTGAATATTATTACTTGATGCCAGCATTCGATGCGTTGACTAATCTCAGTAGCTATGGTGTCAATAAGAAGTGACGCTTTTTCTAAGTTTGTTTGGTTGCATGTTGCGTCGGGATTCAGAAGGCATGCAATCGATTGTATTGCTCGGAAGGAGGACATTTCGTTCTCCGTTTGGCGCACACGTCTTTTGAGATTTTCTTGGTCATTCAGGACTTTAGAATCTACTGGCAATGGTGAGAGATTGTTGCCGGGTTGAGGAGGCAAGGATAGGTCAGTTAGAACAACTGAACAATCTAAAGGTTGCTTGGGATGCTGTTTTTGCCGGCTTCAAGAGGTGAGGGGGTTGGGAGCTGGATCTTCTGGATCTAAACCGCTTCTTTGAACATGCCGGGAGGATAGCTGATGGGGATTCGAGGTCTAGCGACCGCTTTGAGGTAGGCGGGACCGGTGGCAAAATGAGAAACTTTGAAGCAGGTTGAGGAATGATTTATTTGGTGGAATACAGTTGAGAGTTTTAGGGTAGTAGGAGAACTATGGATTGTATTAAGGTAGTCACAGTCAGTCTGAGATACCTATGTGGGCTGGTAGTTCAGATAGGACCGTGGAAGCGTGGAACAGTGGCGGAACGTTGGACGGAACCGCTATATAGATGAGGACTAAGCACGCTCTACAAACTGAGGCTAGCACTAATTAGGCGTACTGGAGAAACGAAAGCCCGTTTAGCACTGTGAAAAATAGCTATCCAGTTTAAAAAACTGGTAAAAGACCTATGGATTGGCTAGAATAATGAAAAAAACTACAACACCTGACCTTGAGATCTTGGTTTAGCGCCGCTTGTTGGTCTTAGTTATATGAGTCATTTTCGGCCATAAGTATGAAATATGGGGAAATGTGTGATACATGATCAGTTAGTTCAGATACTATGTTCGGATTTCGATTAACTCAGAGTTGGAACGAGTGGGGTTAATTTCACCGGCAGTGTCCGTCTGGATCGTTGGTATTCGGGAGCCTTGCAAGAATGAGGACTGGTTTGGGCCTCACCATCTAATACGAGATTTTGGGAAACGCAAACTAGAAGGAAGACGCTTGGAAAGGGTCGCTGGCAACGGTAAATAAAGGTTTGTTTTGGAGGTATTTGTCTGCCCTAATTAGCTAGCTTTTGTGCGGTGCTTTGGTGATACCAGGCTGAAAGTTAGGAAGTGTATGATTGGGTTGATTGGGGTTTTTAGTTAGTTCAAAAATTCGTGGCAGATAGGGGGAATATTCAGGTTTCATCTTAGTCCAGAATGGCTGTAAACGCGGCATCTCTGGTGTATTTTCTGAAATGAACGATCCGAGGCTTTTGTAGTTTCACTCCAACAACGTTGGCGGAGAGAAAGTCAGCAACTTGTTAATAAAAACATGCACGGAACATGCCAATTGTGTAATGCTCTGGTCGCTATTATCTGAACGCGGAAGTCAACAACAAAAAAGAACGAAGGTACAACCAAAAAATACTTGTTTCGCGTGAAAAGTCAGCGAGATTATTGGAACCATGAAACATGGACAATGGACATGACGTACCATTAGTTCAGTGATGAAGCTGTTTGAAATGAAATTGAACTGGAAATCATCGTTAGCCATGAGTGGCCCTGAGTGGCTGACCAGTGTCAACTGACCAGGGTCACAAAATTAAAATGGAGTTGGAGATGCCTGTTTGCAGCTGCAAGAGACTTTCACCGGTGGTGACAGTTGTTCTTACTTTTGCACCAAGCGTCAGTTGGTTCGGAGGCGTATGGCCAAGGAGAGAGTGGGTGCCTACATTAGGAAAGATAAGAGCATAGTCACCAGGGCAGCTATCTGGGAGGCCAGTCGTTGGAGTAGTTGAAACGGGCGATTACGTAATGAGTAAGGCAGGGAAAGGCGGTAGTTTATAGCTGAGACAAAGAATCCATTTTTCGGCATTTTTTGGGTTAACGCCTGATTAATGTGAACAGAGACAACAAACAGCTGACAAAAGGTTGTGAAAAAGCTTCTGAGATCATTGTTAAGGACTGTAGTTTAACTGGAATGTACTACGCAAACTTAATGAAAGTTAGGGGTATGGTTCGCCAGTCATTGAATTAATGCTGTCAGCTCACAAAGGGAACCTTGCACGCAAAAATACAGCCAACAGGCGCTAGCCGCGGCTGCTGGTACTTGGAAAATAATGAGTACTTTACATTTTATATGTACATGATCGCTTCAGGGGAAAAGAGGGGGCGTGTGTCTAATGTCTTTATAATAAAGTTTCCTTAGGGTGTTGCAACCTCAACTAAGACGGTGACAACAGCTTTGCTTATCGATGTTAGCCGTGAGCCTCACAGACTGCCGTCAGTTTACCCATCTATATATTTCAAAACAAGTTTAAAACAGATGTCATTCGCTTGCATTTTTTGGTGCTTCCAGAAAAGCTGGTTTTCTGCTGCAATTTCGGTTTGCCTCATCCACAAGTTCATTTATGTATATGGTGTTTCTATACATTAGTGCTATCTCCCCTTCGAATCTATCTTTTACACCTGACTTCCCTACATCAGTGGCACCGGTGTTTCGATTTTTAATGGAAACCATATTTCTGAGGCAATACGTGCAATTTTGTTCCACTTCGAATTACCCCATCTCCATCCCCATTTTAGCTTTTCGTGATTCTGACCACTTACTCAGTCGCCCAAGGTCACTCATGCCCAGCTGTGGTTTTCTCTTTTAGTTCATGTCAGCCGGCTTTGTCTATGAAGTAGTCGGATCTGATGCCCATTGTCCTGGTTTCATTCGGTCCGCTCAAGTACGATGACTTTTCACGTAATAAGCACGCCGCGTTGGATGCACCTTCCTCCCCGCTGTGTCGTCGCCCGCCGTGTTCAGATTGTTACGACCCGATCATGTCTCAATCGGCATGTCTCCTGTATGATTAAAAATAAACGTATTATTACAGTTGAGTATTATAGACCGTCGTTGGCCGTTTGGTTATGTTAACATGCACACCTGAGGCCTCATAATCAGCGCCGCACATAGACACGGATCTGACAGTTACGACAAGTAGTCGAAGTGAGGGACTATGGCTACCGTTATCATGGTGGCCACTTCATGATGTATTCCACCTATGGAGCTTCATAGGTTCAGTAGGGCTGATAACAATACGTTGATAATTTACCTGCAGTTAGCTTCTGACGCTGCTTTGTTCACGGGCCATTTATGCATACCTAGGAAGTGGAGTCATCCTCAGAGGTGGCCTGGCCTGTCCGCCGCGCAATTCATGCTGTTGCCCGACCAGGCTTTACGCAATGGAAGCCGTGCTCCACGGTAGAATGTGTTGTGACGAAGTTTGCTGGGCGAAATTCTCCTTTTGGCAGGAGGCCTGGAAATATAATGGGGTCGGTGAAGGAGAGCAGGGTTCTAACAAACGCCTGGAGGAAGACGGGAGTGGTGATATAATGTTAAATTATCAGGTGCTCACAAACTTGAGACGCCAAACAGATATTCGTTATCAGGATGAGTGCAGAAATTCAGTGCCTGAGAATCAACTCCCTATTTTGAGTGAGGGATCTAACATGGTTAAGCATAGGGTCGTTGCATGTACTTGTAACGAAGGTAGAAGCGCTTTCCTCGCAAGCTAGTATCAAGCCGCCGTCTTGCAAGCATAAACGTCAAGAAAGCTCATACAAATATGGAAGAGCCAAAAGGAGGGTGAATGCAGCTATTGAGAAAACACTCTAAGTAATCGAATGGCGTTGTATCAACCGTTATGTTGACAATGAAATTCCCCACGTTTATTATGTCCCCATTTGTAACCCCCGCCCCATTTTTGTGTTTAGTGTGTATATATGGACTGACATGTTTGTCCTTACCACTTCACCCATTTGGCCTTGAGGTCATCCGGCCATTTGTATCTGACTTTGCACGTGTGACTGTCGCACGTTGGAGCCTGTTTGCTCCTTTGCTTTGCACTTTTGAAGTCCGAGCGGACTGTTTGTTTTGGACGCGTATCTACCGTCGAGGTTTGTACAAATTGTAAATTTCCCTTTCTCTAATGGTACCGTATGGAAACCCAGCTCTGACTTTGTTTTGCCTACCCGGAGGTTCTGGTATCACGCGTCACTCGAAGATACCGTTCGACCGTTACAGTACTCGACATTTTACGTCGTCTTGCTTGGGGTAAAGATGTCAACTTTTACAACAATTGTGAATGAAACATGATCCAGGGACGCGGAAACGATTGAAGCTGCGGAGGAAACAATTGCAATGCAGTTTACTTCGCGCCTCGGTTGTTGTAAGTCACTTTGTGCTTCTAATCATAAAAGTAGTGTAGCTAAGAAAGCTTTAAGGATTGCTCAGCTCCAGGAGTCCCGGGTTAAGCGGGAGGTCGGGCTCCAGCGGGCTCTCTAAGAGGCGCATAGCAAAACTAAGTTAGCCAAAATTGAGCTAGAGGCCGAAGAGGACTC
>NW_008752280.1:24221-25588 GCF_000715545.1 Opisthorchis viverrini | reverse complement strand
AAGACGCAGACGGTCGTCCAAGTGCTTGCGCGTTATGTTTACAGCCCCACCCAATTTCTAATTGCCAGCATTTTTTGCCTATGAAATTTCCTGACAGGTGGAAATGCATACGAGAACATAATGCCTGCTTTGCCTGTTTAGGAGACTCCCACATGGCCAAGCATTGCAAGCTAGTAGTTCGATGTGGCCAACCGGGATGTAGGGGGCGACATCATAGTTGGTTACATACATCACAACCCGGAAACAAAGGTTCGACCTCCTCAGAGCCGGAGGTTTTGTGTGCCTTAACTCGAGGTAGTCGACTTCCGGCACGCTTAGGAATTATTCCTGTCAAGCTGGACAGTCCTGCAGGAAAGGTGACAACGTATGCATTTTTAGATGCTGGGTCCGACATAACGCTGGTAAAGCGGGACCTTTTGGTGAAAAATGGGGTCAGACTACCCACGTCTGTGACCATTGATACACTGAGTAGTTCCATCGGATGCACATCGGAAGTCAATGACATCAGGCTTTCATCAATGGATGAGAGCCAGTCGATAGATATTGACAAGGCATTCGTCGTCGACAGCTTACCTATGCAAGCTGTCCCATTTATCAAAGAAGCGGCTCGCAAGTGGCCTCACCTTAAGGAAGTTGCCTTCGACGAACTGACTGAAAACGATGTAGGAATCCTTACTGGTTGTGACGTATCTGAAGCGCACTGGGTCTTTGACCAGCGCCTCGGGGGTAAAAAACAGCCGTTTGCTGTGAAAACCTTACTCGGTTGGATACTTCTTGGTTCGATGAAAAACGGGACGAAGCAGATGGTCGTCAGTCATTGTATAACCAATCAGAGCAATCAAAGCATCCAGGAGCATTTGCAGAGACTGATTCACTCGCAATTCGCAGACGCTTCAACACCGAGCACCAGTCTCTCTTTAGAGGATCAAAGAGCAATGTTGATAGCAGAGACTGGTGCGGTGCGAGTGAGTGGGCATCATCAGCTGCCGCCTTCAAGGAAGGATAACGCGCTTACCCTACCCGATAACTTCCAGGTGGCTAGGAAACGTTTAGATAATCTGAAAACTAAACTGTGCAAGGATGGTGTTTACACGGAAAGTACGATAAGGTGCTTCGCGCATACATGGAGAGAGGATACATTGTGCGGGTGGCAGATGCTCACACATTGTCATTAAATTCAAAGCGTTGGTATCTCCCACACCGTCGGGTTATCAGCCCAAAAAAGCCAGAGAAGATTCGCGTTGTATTTGACTGCGCTGCCAAATGTCATGGTGTGTCCCTGAAAGATCACCTGTATCCGGGCCCCGATTTAACCACAAAACTTGTAAATGTTATGCTGGGCTTTCCTTTAGAGCAAGTTGCTATGG
>NW_008752280.1:17317-22446 GCF_000715545.1 Opisthorchis viverrini | reverse complement strand
TGCTCCTTTGCTTTGCACTTTTGAAGTCCGAGCGGACTGTTTGTTTTGGACGCGTATCTACCGTCGAGGTTTGTACAATTTGTAAATTTCCCTTACTCTAATAGTACCGTATGGAAACCCAGCTCTGACTTTGTTTTGCCTACCCGGAGGTTCTGGTATACGCGTCACTTCTGGTATCACGCGTCACTCGAAGATACCGCTCGACTTTTACAGGCGTACACTAATAAAGTGAAGCGGAACGAGTATGCTGGGGTCCAAAAGTATTTTACAACACCTGACCTGTGATCATTGTGAGATCATATTACACGCCCACCAGCGTTGGCCTTAAATCCCTCTCCCAAAACATAACAACCGACTCCAGTACCGTGGTGGCACGGTACACAATGATTTTGAGATTCCTGTCTACATTTATCAATATTGCTGATCCCTTTAATTCATCTCCCTCACTTTCGCTTTTCGTCGCCATGGCCATAAGGGTTCGTCCATTGTTTCGGAGTTTGGTTCGAAATCTGAGCTGCCCGATTGTGCAATGCCGCTTCACCAGATCCAGCGGTTTGTTTCCTCGTTGTTCGCATCTGAAGTCCTCTATCACGTGCCTCGCAGGATGTACATTTGGCCTTTTCTTGTTTCGTTTTTGCTTGCCATCTTCAAATCTTCACGATATGCTTGGATTTAGTCTTGGTATGTCCCACAAAAGAGAAAGCGCCAGTAACTGTGCTTCCCTGTCCACACAAGTTTAGGCGTGACCAAGTCTACATCGGATAGTGCCTACTTTGTGTGACATCCTTTCTTCAGCGTACCCCCTAGAGCCCGCAAATCCCACCAGACGTGCTTTTACCGACTGTAACCGTGTGATCACGCCTGACGGTATATCACCCACTAGTTGAGAATAAACATTAGCATAATTTTCGTATCATTCGAGGTATGGTCAGGTTTGTACACATAGGCCGAAAGGTGACAATTAGGGGGTCAATCCGAAAGAAGGTTTTACGATATCAGACCTTGATATTAGACAGTTTGGCCCGAGGAAGCACTTCGGTGGGGAGAAGCGGAGCGTTATGAATTCAGAGCGTCTTGAGCAGGAGATTGTGCCGCCACCTTCAACTGCAATCCCGCGTAAGTGATGGTGGCATGCCGCATCTGCCACTTCAGTTGGCAACTTCGTTGGCGCGATTGAGGTCAGAGGTGGCGCAAGCAGGAGCCCAAAGTTAGAATTGAAGGACTCATGGTTCTAAGTGGAAGATGCGGGGCATGATGTTATCGAGCAGGTTGGTATGGTAACAGAGCACAAGTCAGCGTCACATTATAGCGTATTTGGACAAGGAGAAAATCTGGGGCAACGAAGATGTGGCGTTGCAACGGTGCTTGAGTACTGAACTTTTGGGGATAACACGTCAACTCTAGCTTAAGAAATTCCAACCTGTTTAGAAGCGGCCATATTGTTGTCGCGGGTTCGCGTGCCACTAGTTTAAGAGTTGACCCATGAAATCAAATCTTGGCAAATTTTAGCTTTTCGCGGTGATCACTCAACAGTGTGTAACAGTGACAGAATACCGAACGCAGATTTTACTCACGCAGAAAAATTGAACTGCTTTTCTATTATTACACTCGTCGAACGCAAAAATTCAGATGATTTTTCCAGCGAACTTCGGCACAACACGTTCTCCTCCGTAAGGTCGCCTCCAGTTCATCAAAATGAATGAGGCTAATTTAACGCAGTGTGCAGTAGTAATTCAAACATACACTTGTCTCACCCCCATCTCGGTGCATCCTATCTACTCAACCGTATATATCCCACCGGGTCGGACTTTCCGTCCACAAACCATCCTTTACCGATCCCATTATCTATAAACGTCTCAACGGTTGGCGATTCTTCCTTAGGTTGCATTCGCTCTTCTTGCTGCTGTACAAATGTATGTCAAGCGCCCCTCGTACGGATTCAGAACATCGATTATATCACTGTAAACGCGTTGTTTCATTTGTGAGTTGACAGACTCGCTAAACGCACGTGATGTGACACCCCTCCTGAATCTTGGAATGGGGCACCCATTTTGGGGAAAGTTTTCTTGAGTGCAGCCGACGTCCCGCTCGACAAGTGCAAAGAATTCGTTGCAGCTGGTGGGCCGGGCAGATTTTTTGCGAGATTCAGCAGACACTGTACCGAGTACCAGGGGTGCCGAGTGCCGAGTTTGTCTTCCCTTGTATTATGGTTCCCCGATGATGCAATGGGAAGGATTATATTTGAGGATGGAACGAACAGACAATAAAGTAGGACAAAGAGCAATCCGGATACTCGGAGCAATTTTTCTGAGGGCATGGTGCACTCTAAGCCGGGAAGTAGTAGAGATATTTCGAAATACGGGCATGTAATCACACTGGTATGATGTTCATAGTGCCGTCCTCGCTAAGTCGTGCATTTGCTTGTAGACAGCCCCGTGCATGAAATTCTGAGTAGATCAGTTGGGGTTGTTAAGCTATTTAAAACTGGCCAAGAAATCGTGAGGACCACTGCGGAACAACGATATTGCGTGAATCATCGTTGCCACGACAGCCCACCTTCAAACGTCAAGGTCAGTGACCATCGCCTATTTGTATTTTTTGCCGGCTTACGCGGCATAAAACACGATCACTCACTTTAGCATATTTTGGCGTTCTCCGGTGTTCCTGAAGGATAAAATAAAATCCTAAGTATATGTAATGCAAATGCTACCCTATGGGATCAGTCGCAGGCGTTTGTTTGCTTTAGACATCTCAGATTTAACAAATGGGATATTTTTGTCCGGCGAACCTGCTCACAACACATATTCCTCGTGTATCTTATGTTTCTATTATTGCAATAAAGTTAGATAGCAGCAAAAACTTGCAGTGGCATTGCGAGGGCCATCTGTGGATGATCTCCTCTTCCAGATATGCATAACAAGCCTGTAGGTAATACAGTGTTACAAGATAGCTGTGGGCGTCTTTCCTATTACGACTATGACGTTCTGTAGGTGGTGTCCAGCACAAAGCGGTCACCACGATGACGGTAGCCGTTGTCACTCACCTGGACGACCTATTGTAGCTGCTGGATCCGTGTTTAGATGTGACGCTAATTGCGGTTCACACATATGCGCGGCAACCCATCCAATACGCGGCTACGGTAGACCACGCACTCGTATCTCTACCAGTTCTCACTCATCTCGAATACTTGTTGTAACTGCTAGGCCCCCGTTTATGTGCAACGTTGGTAATGAGAGTGCACCTAGGCACAGTTACATAATGCGATGTTCAATGACGGTCTTCTATACCCTTAACTATACGCGATACCACTGGTCTTCGCTAGCTACGGCAAACATCAGTGCAATATATATGCCAACCGGTAAAAATAAGGCCTCAGCTATGCATGATAGCCACATCTGATAGCCTGTTGTGCTCACAACTGTACTCCAAGTCATCTAACTTGGCAATTGATCGTGCCTGTTGAGTCAGTGTCCTTGTGCATACATACCTAATCTAATGGCGAAAAATGAACCTAATACTGATAGCATTGATTAACCGGCAGAATCAAACGCATCTTTGAAGTCGAGGTACATCACGATTGTGGGTTGTCTGTGCACGGGGCGTTGCTCTAACACCTGACGAAGTGTAAAGATGTGGTCATAGTAGCCTCTACCTGGTCGAAATCCCGCCTGATTCTAACCAGTCAAGGGTTTGCGTGCCACCCTTAGACGACGGAGAATCAGTGAAGCCAGAGGCCTTCTCATTGCAAGCGTCAAACTTACACCTCTGTTGTTACCACATTCACCGCGAGTACACTTTTTGTAAATGGGCACTAATAACGATTGTTGTTCGGGACGGTCTCCTTCCCTCAAATGGATTCAAAAAGGCCAGACATGCACTGGCTGAGAAGTCCATTGCCACCCTTGAAAAGAGCAGCTGGAAGATCATCGGGGCCGATGAGATTCAAGTAGAGGAATACACTCGGACAATTCTGAGACTGAGAGCCTGTATATTCACGGTCAACTTTTCTGTTGGATGCCAGGATTCCGGATTGAAAGTAGCGAGTAGCCAGCTGAATTGCTGTTCGAAATGCTGTGCACAGCGATCCAAAATTTCTGCTCTGTCGTACAGCACAGGGCCAGTTTTGCTCCCCATTATTTCGCTGACAAGGGAAGGAATCATGTGGGACAGTTTGTGCACATTTTCAGCATTCTTTACATCTTCCACTTCTTCGGCTTTTCGAGTTCACCAAGCTTCTCGGTCCGCACAGATACTCAGTTTCACTTGGCACTGGATGATGCGTCAAGTGGAGTTGTGATTTTGTTCAGGAGGAATCTATCGCCGGGTCTTCGAGAAAGGAACGGTCATATCCAATGTTCGGATGAAGTTGGATGACTTGTACTTTAAAAAGACTCCGGCTTTGAGTAGCGTTTTGGATATCTCTTTCTTGTGACCGCTTTTATCGGACACCGTACCAAATGGCATGCGCTCAAGGAGCTAGTCATGGTAATTTTGTTTGACTTCTGGGTCCACTAACTTCTCAATGGTTAAGTGAGGTGTGCGAGTTTAGCGTACACCTGAAAAGTGCAATGAAAAGTAGCGGCGCACAAATGCATGGTAGGAGTCCACGACTGTGTCCCAGAAGTACCAGCGGGTGGTAATCGACCCTCGCTACCGATACAGACGGCTATGTGGTCCATTTGGTTTCGGAACTGATTTTCTGGTGAGCGATTTCCGCTGTTCCGGAAATCCGTACTGCAATGGAACAGACTGTGATCGGCACACATCTGAAGGAAGCAACGTCTGTTGTTCGTGCCTGTCGTGTCTTATTCCAGAAAACCAATAGAAGTCTCGGAAGTGCCCAGCCTACATAGTTGGTGTTGGGCAGAAATCCACGCGAATCCCACTATACCGCACGTCTTTAGGCGCTGCTACGGCCGAGAAGCCTGGCCCGCTCGAGGTTGGCCTGAAATTCGGGACGCTTGCCGGTCCGGCATCAAGACGAGATCTGATTGGTCAACAAGCTGAACCCAACAGCCAATCATGACCCAGTATTGGCCAAATGCCGGTTGCCAATGGAGCTCCAGAACGCGTCAGAAATTCCAGAAAGTTATAGCCGCTTACGCTATATATACGAAGCGCTGTACAAC
>NW_008752280.1:15919-16446 GCF_000715545.1 Opisthorchis viverrini | reverse complement strand
TCGTTATTGCCGGTTCAGGCGTCACAAATGTTCCAGGTGCAGTCGTCGTGGCCACAAAGAAGATTTGTGTCGATCTCAAAGACTGCAGCCACCCGCACACCACAGTGCAGCGCACAAATCGCGGTCCAACCCGGTGACGGCAAAATTCAAAGTTGATTTTGCTTGCCAAAGGGAGTTCCTGACGGTTCTTATCAACGACATCCCAGTTCGTTTGCAACTTGATACTGGCTCCGATATCACGCTGCTCAGTGAACGAACGTGGGAACAAATCGGTAAGCCACGTGTGGAGCCGACTGAACACTGGGCCCGTAATGCTTCCGATGATAACCTGAAGTTGACTGGCGAAGTGGACTGCCGCATTAACTTCAATGACTCAACGGCACAAGCCACCTGCTACCTGACGTCATGCCCCAAACTTGATCTCATGGGGCTAGATTGGATTGAAAGGCTAAACCTGTTGGATAGACCAATCAATTCTGTTTGCAATGGCATAGTTGGAGCACCCGGACAAACTCATCTGCCAAAGC
>NW_008752280.1:7894-8129 GCF_000715545.1 Opisthorchis viverrini | reverse complement strand
GGATGCGCCACGCGAACCAGATCCGGCCGGTAGATGCGTAGATCCTGCCCACAGGACCGAGTGATATGAGTCTAGAAATGCGTCTGGACACATTTGATCTCGACACCATTCCAGAAAGTCAATCAGTTGCTTCGTCAGAGGCCCAGGCTGAGCACGGATTACAAACGCGACGCCGGACAGACAGGATCCGCAAGCCAGTGGGGCCACCGCAAGTGAACCCCGGCTTCGAAGCCAT
>NW_008752280.1:0-7764 GCF_000715545.1 Opisthorchis viverrini | reverse complement strand
ATCAAGACGAGATCTGATTGGTCAACAATCTGGACCCAATTGCCAATCATGACCCAGCATTGGCTGAATGGCGGTTGCCAATAGCGCATCCAGAACGCGTCAGATATTCAGAATGATATAACCGCTTACGGGTTATATACGAACCGCTGTACAACTGTTCTTGATTTTGTTTTGGGCGTTAATAGACCTTGTGCACCTTTAGTGGTTGTTTTGACGTTAACGCTAGCTTGGGAGGATCAGACCGAGAACTAAGCTGAGGAAAATACCGTTACCACAGTTGGGCGTTCATGTCACCGGCAAACACAGCGATATTCGAGCTTTTGGTCTGCTGTAGAATGACACCCAGAGTGTCATAGAAACTGTCCTTGGCAGTCAAATCCACAGTCAGTTGGGACGGGCACAATAAACAGGGTGAGATGGACCTCATTCCCTCTAGATCGTCTTACAGAGGTTGCCAAAACCGCACAGAGGCGACTGTCAACAGGTATCCATTCAAGTGGAGACGCTTCCGCTCAATCGCTCAATACAACACCTAGCCCAGTATATCTAGCTGTAGCGGCCTCTGCATTACCCGAGGTTGGCAGCCGGAACCTAATAGAAAGCAAGGGGGTAGTCAGTTGATCCTGCATTCTTCTTTCTAACAGACAACATATATCAATGCGGCATACGACCAAAAGCCACCTGTTGACCTGCTTGCTTCAGTGTGCGAACATGAAAGGCGGCTAAGTAGACAAGCTTTCAGGGTGTGAAAACAGATGTCGAAGTGTTTAAGTTTGAAAGTTATAGAGGTTTTTGAACAGCGCAAAAGGTATTTTAATCTCCACAAACGGTGTCTGGCAGTTTTGTCAAGGCGAGCTGTCGGTTGGCGGACGTTGAAGTGCATTGATTTACGGAAACTCTATGTTTGGAACGGAGGGATATTCCGGTGTACTCTTAGCTAAGAAGAGGTGAAATATTTTAAGTATCATTTGCCTCAATATTTCCTTGTTGAACAGGATCCGGATACCAGATATATGCCAACGCTGTTCGCATGTTTCATTTTTTCAAGGTAATTCAAGGTTTAATGGTCTAAAAGGCAGTTAACCTTACAACGACCATAGGGTGAACGTATATATACAGAGGGACACAAAAATATGCTTATGTTTGCTGAGTATCACATGGAGTTAAACAGTTCCAGGTTCGGTTTGAACATAAGATATGCATCTAAATTGTTCTTGAAAATGGTTAAACTCGAAGAATGCACAACTTTGGGAGGAAGGGAGTTTCAAATGAAACACACTCGGACCGCAAAAATGTTCCGTCGACAGTTCACCCTCGAGTGAGTTACCGCGAGCAAAATGTCATGCCTCCTACCGGTTCGTGGTCGACGTCGGACCAATAGATTTTTCAGCGGACGATGAGGTGTCTTCAGTATATTATGTGTTAGAATTAGGTCTCCCCTGGTTGCGCCGATAGTAGAAGTCAAATAGGCTGAGACTGGCAAACCTGTCTTTGTATGATTTATTATGCAATCCAACTACCAGCTTCGNTAAACAAGGTGCGATGAACCTCACTTCCTCTGGATTCTCGTAGATGTTACTAAACGAGCCGCACAGAGGCGACCATCAACGGGTATTCAATCAAGCAGAAACGCTTCCGCTCGTTCGCTCAATACAATACACACCCTAGCATATCCAGCTGCAGCGGCCTCTGCATCATCACAGGTGCGCAGCCCGAACCTGGGTGAGGGCGAGGGGGCAGTCAGTTCGGTCACAGTACTTGCATCCTGCGTACTTGTTTCTGACAGACAACAAACATCAATGCAGAGGGAATTCGGCGTGCAAGCAAGAGCCACCTGTTGACCTGCTCGCTTCATTGTGCGAACATCGAAGGTAAACAGGCCCTCGGAGTTTGAAAACAGACTGCGATGTGCTAAGGGTTGTGACTGAACTCGGACGTACAGAAGCCGCAGTTGAGTGTGATGCGGGTCGAACAAAACTGTCAGTCCTAGAGCCGGGACCTGCGGAGAAAGTATTCAAATTTGGGCAGAGGAGGGTGGAAGACAGATAACGTGAAAATGTGAGAAGGAAGGCGTCAGCAGTAGCATGTTTTCGCTCACCCGCCCTGCTGTGTGCAGCAAGTATGGTGACCCGGTTGATGGCAGCACGTGACAGCGGATGTGGCGTGAAAGTATTTTTATCTGTAAATGTCATGGTTGTACGAGGGCTGGGATACTACCAGGGCGCCCACACCCAGACAGGAGAACAATTCGGATCCTCAGCCAAAGCCTTTGACTCAAAAGCCTAACCACAAAGCAGCGGTGTTGGGCTGGAAATGCAAGTATATTACCATTTTTATGGAACACGTCGCCACACATGTTCCAACCTCCAACCTTGAGTGATAGGAGACTGTGTTCGTCAGACTTCTACCCACGAACCAACCTGGTATGAGGGACCGTAAGAGTCGCGCGGGCACTCCCAAGTACAGCTCAATGAGTCACCGAGGTACACGAACCGTCACACCATGGTCCAGTTTCTTCGACAAATCTCGAGTCTTTTTGTCCATCTTTACCTTGTTGACCTTGAGCACAAAGTCAGTTCATTGCTTCTTGGCGCCTTGCTACTGTTCATGGGTCTAGTAGTATAGTTTGACCGGTGGAATTGTTTTTCCTGATTCCTCGGAATGTGTGCCGAGGAGACTGCGAAATGCCCTCACCCAGAAACCTGACAAAACTACATACTGTGCCCGGAACTTGATAGAAAGGCTCCCAGACGTTCTTATCTCCGGGTGTGAACACTCAATAAACTGGCCTTGATCTAGTGGGTGAAAATGTGACCGGCTGACGAACTTGTGGTTAAATTGCTACTTGCTTTAGTCTAACTTGTTCTTTCGGGAAAATAGGTCGGTGTCGAATGAAAGTTTGTTGAGGGTTCCAACAAACGGCACCAGCCAACATCAATTGCTTGATCGGGTATCTCTCTTGCATAAGTTAGTCATCTGCATCGAACTCCTAGTGAGTACGAAGCGACCACCTACACATAGGCTAGTTATGTTAAAGATTGCTTGTTGATGATGGTGAACTTTGGCTTACAGGCTGCGACACTTGGTATGCTATTGAACGTCCCTCAACATAGCCATCGCCGCTTTCCGTGCTTGATTCAGAATATCGCAAGGAGAAAGTTGGTCAATCTTTCACCTGACAAGGATACGAAAGAGATTATGAAAGGTACGGGTGCCGTCGATATGACTCACTTTTCAGGATGAGGGCCGCATTGTTCACTTGTTCATAGTTGCAGACGCCGCAAGATAGCACTACCAAGCGATTTCGATGTCGTTCCTGTTGTCGGTTTCTGTCCAAATTGTCTGAATGAGTGTCTGGGTGTATAGGCACCGGAATGGTTCTGATAGACTAGCTCCAAGTCTCCTCCCTATCCAGGTGTGCGCTTTTCCTCTTAATGAAGCTTTCGAACGAATCATGGTTGTACGTTATGGGAGCATCAGTTTTGAGCACTGATGTTGGATGATCGGTGATGGTTATGTGTTCATTATATGCGTGTGTATGTATATCTTGCGAAGGGTTAAGTAACTTATTTGTTGTTCATGTCTCACTATCGAGTGTTTCTGTTGTCCACATTGGAAGTCTTTTCATTCGAGAGTTGACAATTTTAACCTTAATCATGCTAACTATGTTTACTTCTTTATTTGTACCCTGGAGGACCGAGAACGGTTATGAACAGAGTGTAATGAATTGGAGGCTATCGTGGCCGCCTTGCAACAGCAGCTGGAAGAACAAATTGGCGAGCTTAGCCCAAGAGAACTACGGAGAGCCGCAGGTACTCAACCGATGGACGCAGATGATGGTGACCGGGAGGTACCAGAAGCCCATGTCTCAATCGCAACGAATTGCCCCGTCACCAACGACTCTTTTGAGACGAAGGCTGGTGAAGGCAGTGGTTCACCAACGGTAACAATACCGAGCCCAGGTCTCCTCAAATCAAATGAAGAATTTGACTACCGTACCATGCACCGTTTGCAGTCAGAATTCTTCCCATCTATGGTATCTGCTATGATCACAATAACATATGTGTATAATTTAACCGTGGCTCAAAAACAGTGTTTCAGGAGTGCATTTGCTTAAACACGTATAACAGAGGAGTGCGGCAGTGTTTTTCGAGGCAGAACTTGTCACCAAGCCCTCTCGGACTCTTCAAGACCTCTGTGCGTCGTCTTCGTAACATCAAGTGAATGGTTATTTCATCGTGTATTTGATGCTAATCTATGCTGGAAAGCCGGAGATTAGTATACGGCTGCTCTATCGCTATTGGTATGTGTATTACGAAACTTAAGGGAGTTTCAAACACATGACCTCCCTCGCATGACTACTTCTTATAAGGAAGATTCATCGTGTCAACCATTCTGAAGGGTCTATTTTGAATTATTGTCCTATAATAGTAACTCTGCGTCCTAACTTTGTTTATACCGCTTTAGCTTCATTTGCAGAAAGTGTAACTGAGGCAGAACCAATTGCTTGCATTGCCCATTAGTTGGTTCCCATCCAACTATGGATGAGACAGCACAAATTGTTGGGAGTAGTGGAGACTGAGGTATCGAAAAACCGAGACATCATTGTACAATCCCAGAGCATTACCTCATTTCCAGTGAACAGTACCCAATCGTCGGTCATTAACTACCAATTTCTATTGAGTGCCTAGCCCACACAGAACAAACAAGACAGCGATTACTGAAACATCCACGTACACAGCGCAAAGCCGTTTAACTGCTAGGTAGACGTTGCTGCAGTCTGTATTCACATCGAATGCCATTGTGCCTCCACTTTGGCTCACAGGAGGCATGAGTTAGTACAGTTGAGCACTTTGCGTTGTTAGAGGTAAAGTGGTCCGGCTAACTCCCACCCTAATAATAAAATAATCCAAGTTTCGGCATGAAGATCGGCACAATTGAACGGGTTATAAAGGTTCGACCATGGCTTGGGACAGATCAATCCATCTGCTGAGGTGTTGTCACGTTCGCCCGTTCACCCGTGATGAGTCGGGCACTCCAGCCTGTGGCGGCAATACTCCGCATCACATGTCAGACGTCCAGTGTTCAATTTCCGGCACGGCGAATGATATGCATGCACTGACGATGACGTCCAACAAGATCGAAACTCAGGCCTGGTGTTTCCCCTCTGTGGTGTGCGCTCTCCAGAATGAGTAGGTCTTGACAGGAAGAGAACTGTTCACACGAAAGTGGTGCGAATGTTATTTCTCTCGTGATCGTTGGTATCTGAAAATTAGGGTATTATTGTTTAGTACTCCATCTGAACTATTCACTTGAATGTTTGAAATTAGCACAAGCAGCCAGTACGCTTGTGCTATTCATCGGAGCGTTTTTGCAGTTACTGCTTGAAGTTTTTATTGGATCCCATTGTCGTATACGTGCAATGACTACCAAAGATTTAACGTAATATTTATCTTGTACGTACTTGAAATGGTGTGGTACCTGTTGATTCTGACAGTCATCAACAACCACGAACTCGGCGGACCCGAGTAGACTAAAGAGCACCTTCTGCCGCTAAGCGAATTGTCATCGATGGCAAATAGCCTTCAGAAACTTAGACGTCAGTAACCTATGTGCACTCGTATGTCACCTCAGTTTCATGTGGTTACGCCTGACCAGCTTGGGTTTATCTAATTTCCTATCCGAACCAGTTCTTGTCGCAACCTTTAAAAGTAGCTTGCCCTAGAGGGTGAGCTACTCAGCAGCAGTGTTATCCGCACGGCGGTCTGCTTTCGAAGCAATTTCGCATGGTTTCCTGAAGCTTACCCGTCGGGGTAACCGACCAAGTTCCTAGTTTAGTGTGACATCTGAGTGCTATCATTAATATCACCGTTACACACCTCCACCCTTTGAAGCTCGTTCGCATGCCACCGACTTTCATTTACCTCCGTCAGGTCGGCTTCAGCCGCGGGGCTACTCGGGCGCTTCNCTTCAGATGTATCATGCCACTTGGGAAGCTGCGTCTCATTCACTACTTTCGATCCCCGACTATCTTGAATAGTATAGACGTTCCCCCGGCGGTCGGTGACTACAAACGGCCATTGCAATTTGCTGGGGACCCTTGTAGGGCTCTTGCCCTAAACCTAACCATCTCGTCCGCCCAGATATAAATGAATATAAGGATCGGATTATGTTTACAATATTCTGGGTGTACCCCGTTTACCAGGTGTAGTTACCAGCATTGATCGATCAAAAGAACCAAACACACCCTTGAAGTCAAGGAATACCAGGATTGTGGGTCGTCTGCACGTGTGGCGTTGCTCCAACACATGACGGGGTGTGAAGATGTAGTCAACGCAGCCCCTACCCGGTCGAAATCTCGCTTGATCCTCACTAATCAAGACTTCGAGTGCCGCCGTAAGACGAAGAAGGATCAGTGACGCCATAAGCCTTGTCACAAAAGGCGTCGAACTAACACCTCTACGATTACTACATTCACTGCGAGTACCGTTTTTGAAAATGGGCACCACTTTCGCTTCACCCCAGTTGTCTGGGACGGTATCCTGCCAGATAGACCCAAATAGGCTAAACAGGCATTGGCTGAGGAGTCCACCACCGTCCTTGAAAAGAGCAGATGGAGAGTCGTCAAGACGAGCGACACGATGTCGCTTGAGTGGCGAAATACATTTGGACACTTCTGAGACTGGAGCCGGCTCCATATTTAAGGTCCACCTTTCTCCTGGAGGCTAGAATTCTGGATTGGAGGTAGCAGGTGGCCAGCTGAATTGCTGTTCGAAGTACTGTGCCCAGCGGTCCAAACTTTCTGCTTTGCTGCATATCGGAACCATTCTGGTCTGTGATTATTTCGCTGGCGTGAGGTTTCCGAGGACTAGTCGAACGAATCAAGTGGAACAGCTTGCGTACGTTTCCAGCATTCTTGGCATCCTCCATTTCTTCGGCTTTTCCGGTCCGCCAAGCTCCTCGGTCTGCGCGGACACCAAAATTCACCTGGCGTCGGAAGATGTGCCGGGTGGAGTTGTGGCTGTGACCAGGTGGAATCTGTCGCCGGGTCTCCAGCAAAGACACGGTCCTATCAGAGATCCTATGTTTGGATGAGGTTGGCTGGTTTGCATCGAAAACAGGCATTCCGGTTTTGAGTAGCGCTTGAGGATCTTTGCCCAGTGGCCGTTTACATCCGATACTGTACCGTCCGGCAGGCATTCGATGAGCTGGTTCTGATAATTTGGTTTGACTTCTGGGTCCACTAGCTTCCCAATGGCTAAGCGATGTGTGCGCGTTTTGCGTACACCTGAAAAGCGCAATGGAAAGCAGCAGCGTACAAGTGCAAGGTCGGAGTCCACGCTGGTGTTTCAGAAGGAGCGGCAGGCGGTGACTGACCCTCGCCACCGATAACTGACGTCGACGTGGTCTATTTGGATTCGGCGCTGGTTTTTGGTCGGCACCGCGTTGTCAAGCGATTTCCGCTGTTCCGGAAATTCGTACTGCAAAGGAACAGCCTGTGATCGGCACGCATTTGAAGTACCCGGTCCCTGTTGTCCGTGCGTCTCGTGTCCAAACCAAGAGGACCACCCAATCCAGCCTCACCAGCGCTTAGTCCACCTACCTGGGTGTTCACATCACCAGCAACCACAACGACATCTGAGCTTTTAGCCTGCCGTAGAAGGGCACCTAGAGGGTCATAAAAACTGTCCTTGGCAGATTCAGGGCGACAGTCCGTTGGGGCGTAAGCAGACAAAGTAAACAAGGTGCGATGAACCTCACTTC
>NW_008752279.1:95798-144202 GCF_000715545.1 Opisthorchis viverrini | reverse complement strand
GACGGGTCTGTTGCCTTTTAAAGATTGAATTGTTTTCCAACTAGCAGTTGTTTCACGTGATGTCGCATTCAGCAGTATAGAGTATCATTAAGCAATAACTCTTGATCCTGATCCGTGGAACTAACGGGTCAATAATTTGCGATCAATATTTGCAGTGATGTTAAGTCAGGGATCGAGTGCGACTTCTGTAGTCAGTTTGCATGATCGTAGAATCGACACGAATGTTATTGGCTTGATGAGCACAGTAGTCGGATGCAAGTCTATCACGGTATCAGTGTCAGGACAGAAGATGTTTAATAATCGATTTTTCTTGATACTTAGTATAATTTGATTCCCAAATCAGACGTTAACGGAGTTAACGATCCGCAGTTGAATTCGCTTTACTGCTCAGTATGAGGGTCTTGATATATATATATTTCGGAGTGAAAACAGTTGAGAAATTGATGTGCTTAAAGGAAGAAGGCCCTCGCTGCTAACTGAACAGTTATAGACCATTGTACAAGGGAGCAAAACTCTCATGTGCATTTTGTTTAAAAAAACTGAATATCCATCTTCTCTTTGAACGCATTTTTCTAAGCTTTTCTGGATATTCATTGACTGCTACTCAATTGAAAGCAAATGCTACAGAGCGGCTCCTCAAATTCCACAATAGATCCCACTTTTCAAAGGACGCAAAGCGGAGTTACTGGACAACATACTTCATGCATGCACCCATCAGTAGTATCACCGTAACAGTGGTAGTTGGGTTTAATTTGTAGAACCGCGTTTTTCAAAAGAAGGATCATTCGGTTAGACCAGTGTGGCTTTACAGCTAACCTGGACGGCCTTCTTTTTGATGTTCATGACATTTTATATTGACTGGGTCAAATCGATCCCACGATGTCTCCACGGCCGGTGTGTCTACAGAATTTGCTTGCTTTCTAAATAAAATATTTGACAACTGGGAATTGGTAACCCGACCGCGAAAATGTGCCATTTACGGCAAGTGAAATTAACTTCTGGATAAACTGCATTGTCCTTCATAAAACATAGGGCTAGGTGTGTCATTTTCTAATGTTCGACTAGCGTTTAATATCTGTCGTTCGTTATTTGACAAGATTAGGACACTTCACCAAAAATGTGCGTCACGCGAGCCTCTATCAATCGTACACAGCGAATTCAGCTGGCTTGCCGTTCCCTAATTTTTTTTCGTATATGGGGCTTCACTTTTACCGGGAATCCATCGTTAATTTGGCGTTTTTCCTCGACGTTTTGTGTTATTCGTTTTATCTATCCCGATATTTTGTTATCACAGCATTTGTCAGGATTAATTTAACTTGCTAAACCTATATCAGCTTCGAGCAGGACTGCATGCAAAGCATACGTATCCATGCGTAAACCGACTCAGTGCCGGATATGTGTCATTTTATCAGATAGTCGCCTAATTATCCGTCTTGCTTGAGAACCACAAATCTATGGAAAAATTGAATAAGGGAAAATTGTCAAGCTGCCAATTGCAAATCTCAGAAGCAGCATATCGGCGTGCTGTTCGTTCTCAAAACAGTCCTCAACAAACGTGCTGCCAAACCGACAGATCTTTCTTTGTGTCGCGCTCCTGGAAACGTCATACTAAGGAAGCTCTTAAATCATAGCGATCGCACAAGAATGGTACCATCACAATAAATAAAATAAATAAATGAATGAATACACTAGTCACACTGGAAAAGTAATTAACAGTTATATATGCGATATAAATACACATGCACGCCCTTGTACCGTAGGTATGGAAAACCTTTCTGTGGACGTGCGTCTGATTCCTAAAATGCTATTGTGCAAATACCGACTGTAATAATTTAGCTACATATAGCAAACAGTTTGAACGTTTGCAAACTTTACGAAATTTTATGCTTATACCACCGCGTCAGAATGGTCGCACATGTCGCAGGATACCTATACAGAATGAACTAAGCCGGCGACGTTGTCTTCTTATTAAATGTTATGTATGTGCGTTGTTTGGTCAAACATTTAATTAGAGTTTACCAACAAGCAGAGGGTTCAAAGTTGATTGGTCTTTGCTAACAAATCTTTTGAAAACTGCTTATGCTGCGCTCTATTTTGGCTAACTCAGATTTTTTGACAAGCACAGTTTTGTCAGGGTGTGAATGTTATCGGATCGAACCATGCTTCGGTAACCCAAGCAATAGTCGTCTTTCCCAGAAAGGAGCTACGGCCCCAGATGGTTTTGCCCAAGAAATATGCATTATTGGGTAGTACTTTTTGTCGGATGATACCAAAAAGTTTCCTAATCTGTTACATGTTGTGCATGGTGGTTACCCTCATAGATACTGTAGCCTCTGAATGAGAACAGGAATAATTTCCGCAGGAATCGATAGTTATATTTTCCATTTGCGTTGTGTTCCCCGTTTAGGAATGCCAACAAGTCAAGAATATGGCGGTATGTATATTGTCTCTATTTTCTTTGTTATCTTTTTGAAAACAAAGGGTTAATAGAATATGTCCATTCACACTATGATGTACAGGTGCACGGGTTCAGAAAATGAATTAATGAAACAAAGCTTCAGGGAGAAAAGTCTAACAACAAGTGATTTACTTCTGCAAACCATGAAAACCTAAGACACTGCGCAGAAGAACCTGTAGAGAACAAGTTCTGAACCCGATCGAGTACCAATTAGGGGGGAGCTCGGATAAGTTGGAACTCCGATTCCGTCCGCATTTTTCTGAATCAGTGAAAGGTTCGGTTGACAAACGAAGGAATCGTTTTTCCTAGCATTTATTGATGATCTCAGGCCACTTTAGTTTGGCAAGTGAGTAATAACATGCAGACAACCGCAGAATGCGCAATGCCACGAGCAACAGTACTCACAGCCGGGGACAATCGCCAGGTGATTTCGCCTTGAGTGGTGAAAAGAACTTGCTGAGGCCACGCATTTCCTTCCCAAAAAATTTGAGCTGTTGATTAGTTTAGTATAACAACCTGAAAATCACGAACAAGAACCTCGAAGGGCTCTACAGAAAAGCACAATGACCAGCAAGTAACAAGTTGCTGCGGTACATTGACGAAAATTTTCATAAGTGAACACACTTCCGAACAGGATGTCACGTCAGACAGGTTTGCACTCCGCGGTAACTTCATTTCATTAGGCGCTGAATTTACACTTAAAATGGTCACGTATGATGCAACCTGAGTGAAAACCGTATGCAATCCTTGTGTCTGTGAATGATTTTATAAATCGCTGCTGTTTTTGCAGTGCAATAGCACAGAAACAAAGGTCGAAGTAATAAAGACTTCTGTCCAAATAAAAGGGGCAAGAGAATCAGTATATCGGAGATTAATTTACACAAATGAGCCCAACGAGAATTTTATTCAGGCAGTTGTCAAATGAGAAAGTGCACTAAGAGAAATCAAACTAGTACTCGGTAAAAGAAAATCTGACCATCACCGTGGTCTGATATGTAGTGTCCAAAANTTTGAACGTTTGCAAACTTTACGAAATTTTATGCTTATAGCACCGCGTCAGAGTGGTCGCACATTTCGCAGGATACCTATACAGAGTGAACTAAGCCGGCGACGTTGCCTTCTTATTAAATGTTATGTATGTGCGCTGTTTGATCAAACATTTAAATAGAGTTTACCAACAAGCAGAGGGTTCAAAGTTGATTGATCTTTGCTAGCACATCTTTTGAAAATTGCTTACGCTGCGCTCTATTTTGGCTAACTCAGATTTTTTGACAAGCACAGTTTTGTCAGGGTGTGAATGTTATCGGATCGAACCATGCTCCGGTAATCCAGGCAATAGTCGTCTTTCCCAGAAAGGAGCTACGGCCCCAGATGGTTTTGCCCAAGAAATATGCATTATTGGGTAGTACTTTTTGTCGGATGATACCAAAAAGTTTCCTAATCTGTTACATGTTGTGCATGGTGGTTACCCTCATAGATACTGTAGCCTCTGAATGAGAACAGGAATAATTTCCGCAGGAATCGATAGTTATATTTTCCATTTGCGTTGTGTTCCCCGTTTAGGAATGCCAACAAGTCAAGAATATGGCGGTATGTATATTGTCTCTATTTTCTTTGTTATCTTTTTGAAAACAAAGGGTTAATAGAATATGTCCATTCACACTATGATGTACAGGTGCACGGGTTCAGAAAATGAATTAATGAAACAAAGCTTCAGGGAGAAAAGTCTAACAACAAGTGATTTACTTCTGCAAACCATGAAAACCTAAGACACTGCGCAGAAGAACCTGTAGAGAACAAGTTCTGAACCCGATCGAGTACCAATTAGGGGGGAGCTCGGATAAGTTGGAACTCCGATTCCGTCCGCATTTTTCTGAATCAGTGAAAGGTTCGGTTGACAAACGAAGGAATCGTTTTTCCTAGCATTTATTGATGATCTCAGGCCACTTTAGTTTGGCAAGTGAGTAATAACATGCAGACAACCGCAGAATGCGCAATGCCACGAGCAACAGTACTCACAGCCGGGGACAATCGCCAGGTGATTTCGCCTTGAGTGGTGAAAAGAACTTGCTGAGGCCACGCATTTCCTTCCCAAAAAATTTGAGCTGTTGATTAGTTTAGTATAACAACCTGAAAATCACGAACAAGAACCTCGAAGGGCTCTACAGAAAAGCACAATGACCAGCAAGTAACAAGTTGCTGCGGTACATTGACGAAAATTTTCATAAGTGAACACACTTCCGAACAGGATGTCACGTCAGACAGGTTTGCACTCCGCGGTAACTTCATTTCATTAGGCGCTGAATTTACACTTAAAATGGTCACGTATGATGCAACCTGAGTGAAAACCGTATGCAATCCTTGTGTCTGTGAATGATTTTATAAATCGCTGCTGTTTTTGCAGTGCAATAGCACAGAAACAAAGGTCGAAGTAATCTTCTGTTCTGTCCAAATAAAAGGGGCAAGAGAATCAGTATATCGGAGATTAATTTACACAAATGAGCCCAACGAGAATTTTATTCGTTGTCAATGCAATGAGAAAAGTGCACTAAGAGAAATCAAACTAGTACTCGGTAAAAGAAAATCTGACCATCACCGTGGTCTGATATGTAGTGTCCAAAATAAACTTCCATATGATATCATTGATAAGGTGGATACTGAACGGAGTACAGCGACAGTTCCCGTAAAACATTGTTTTGCACGTTTTCCGTTTGCACTGTGTCCGCGTTTATTTCTTCTTGTTTAATGTATGTCACCGGGTCAAGAATATGGCAGTAAGCATTTTATCTGAGTTGTCACTGTTTTATCTTTCAAACTGGGTGTGGGCGAGTTGTAATTGATTTGCACTGTGTCCGCGTTTGCTTCTGCTTGTTTTAGAAATGTCACGGGGTCAAGAATATGGCAGTAAGCATTTTATCTGAGTTGTCACTGTTTTATCTTTCAAACTGGGTGTGGGCGAAATTGTTGTAATTGCAAGATTCAACTTAAGACTTAATTCTGACTCCTGGCCGGCAAATTCAGCGGCAAGTTCGGCAGCATGTTTCATCACCGAGAAATGATCCTGACTCATTTCGGTTGCGTAATAACCCACGTAGAAGGAACTGGTCTGCGAAAGCTGTTTCCAGTGTTGTGTAGTCGCAGATCCAGACCGACTCCCGTTGTGAATTCGCTTCATCGCATTTGATGCATGGGACTAATTCATCCAAGTGATGTTGGCTTGGCAACCACAGCAAGCCATAACATATCTCGAATCAGGATGGAACTGACGACTTGAAAGACTCAGATGAATTAGGTTATATGACGTGATACCAAAAGTTGTTCAGATTTTACAAGCAATTTTTACGCAATTTTTTGAAAAATAAAACTGAGCAATTTCCGAGTGCACCCGTGTGACAATTTTTACGTATACCAAATTTAGCTGAATCAGGTAGGCACCTTAATTGATTTGGTTATACTGATGTCTCTTTGAAGTCCTTCGGGAAACTTATCTTCAGGCTTGTGTCAGGAATATTCAATTTTTGTGAATGTGTGGTCGGGTTCAGCGCGATCAGTTCACAGAAGGTTTTTTCAGAGATGATTTAAGGGTGCGTTTTATGCGTCTTCAAAATGTTTCTTACATAGCTAGTAACTGGTTAGTGGAACGTTTCCTGAAGGTGTCCGGTTTCGATGAGTTCATTCGCAGTAATGTTATACATTTCCTTCTGCTCTGCAATCTTCGTTCGCAAAAAACAACTTATTGTAAAATAAAATTGAAAAATTTCTTAGAGCAAAATTATATCGATCTATAAGTTCCTCACACGCAATCAAATGAGGCAAATTCCGTGCTTGATTTTTCAAATTTATTCGGGCTTTTAACATTGATTTTTTTGTTGACGGTTGTAATCTAGGCGCCGGTAAAATGTTTGCGAATTAACTGCAGCTATTGATAGTGGGCATGCTGCTTTCTGCACTTCCATCAACATTTTTTATTGAGGGATATTTTGACTAAGTGGGTTTGACTACTTTACAAAGATATTAAACTTGAAAACAATCTGTTGATTGACAGCGTTGGCGGAAGAATAAGCCCAGAATAGCGCAAACAGTGCTAGTTAAAGCGAAAGTAACGCGAATGCTGAGGTTACAGCAATATAGTAAGAAATAAGCTGGCGGAGAAAAACAAAACTGAGATGTTAGAAACGACCAGCTGTCTAAACCAGATATGGCTGGCATCGTATTAATGGCTCATCGCGTAATAAGGATGAGGAAGAATAACGACAAGTGAATTGAAGCAACGACTTATCCCGTCGAACGCACTGTGCTGCTTTATTGATATTTTCAACCTTAAACTTATTCTAGAAACACAACCAAACGGCGGCATTAACGGTAAGTTAAATTTAGGTGGAATTTTGAATCCTATGGTGATTTAAGTCTCTGCAAGTGCAAACAGATGGCAGTGCGACAGAACCACCCAATTCCGCGTCATGCAAAACGGAAATTTGTCTTTAAAGGTGTTACTGCTTATAATTATAACAATTTAGCACTTGGCTAATCAGACCAGCACATTTTAATTGTGGCTTCCAAAAGCGACTAAATTAACATAGTATCCGCCATAGACTGAGAATGAGAATACAACGCTTATTGTTCCCACGCACAAGGCGTTTCGCTGGTTATCGTAAGGTGGATTAAAATAGCTAATTTGGTGGGTTGCAATGGTTTGTACTATTATTGGAGCTGTTGAAAGTTTGATCACATGTCCAGAATTATGTGAATATTGAGAATCAATACCTATGGTAGAGGGGCTCCTAAATTCATTCTCCAAATTGAAGAATATGCTGTTTTTATTGTGGATTTCCAAGTATGACCGAAAATCGTCCGGAAAGAAATAGCAGATGTGCTCGTAAATCAGAATTTATCCGTTGACTCCGTCGAGAAATTTTTGAACGCGTTTGGTTAGGCATTTTTGCAGTAGACAATCGACACGGGGAAAAATAAATAGTGGTGGCATAAAAATTTCAATGACAGTTTGTGACTGGTTAATTAAGATCAAACACATCTGATAACTGCACATAAAGGTCCAAAATATTTGTTTGCTTAATGTTACACATCCGGATGTTTTAATACACCAGTAGTAATAGTAATGAATTTAATGCCATCGCCATAAATCGTTGTGTTTTATTCAGTACAATATATCTTCTGTAGATAGCGAACTCACATGCTCACCTTTCTTCTTTTATCATGAGTGATCTGAGGTTATGGCGTCACCAAGCATAACAATCATCTATTTAATGAGGTCATCGCCTGAGGTTCTACACTATGTTGTGTTCTTGCACTCGACGAAAGTTTATACCCTCAACTGGTTTGTTACTCAGCCTTAAAAGAAGATCATTATCATAAGAGTGTGTTCCAGAAAAATTACAAGCAATTTAAAGGGAAAATTCAAACTAGTTGGCGTCGTTATGCACAAAATTAAACGTCTGTAATAGGTGGCTTGCTTTTGTTGTAGTTGCAGCACCAACCCACGCATCACTCAGTTTTGATAGTGTATGAATTTTCAATAAATTGGTATCGTCACATTTCGAGATTTCTTGAATGCCGCTGCCTTGAAAAGAAAGTTATTTGACAGGCAGGTTATTCGCATGTTTTCGCGCAAACATAGTTTGGCAAACACATATGTCGCCTTGCAATGACAAACGCATTTGTAATGAGGCTACGACACGCAAGCAAATCATGATAACATAAGTGACATTCCATGATTTGGGTCCGCAACAGTAATTAGGTTATTAGTTGGATCGCCCGTGTGCTTACTCACAGGATGCGAGAATATATGTTATTCCAATACACCCACTTTCACCGTCCCCAAAGTTAGATTAGGCATAAAGCTCATGTACCACCTATCAGCCGATAAAGAAGTGTGGCACCTATGTGATTTCAGAGCTCTTACTGACCAAGTAATATATACTACAGGGTGCACAGTATCGTTGAAAGCATTTTAGTGTTGAATGTCATTAACCCGAACACCGCGGACACAACTGAGCTATTGCTCGGTGGAAGTGTTTTTAATTGATTACTGTTTGAGCAGCAAAGTGTGGAAACGCAGCCCTAACAGGAAGTCTGATGTTTAGCCATATTTTTCTTATCTCGAAAGCTTTTCTAGCTCCTTAAACTACGCTGCAAGAAAACTACTTAGGGTGCAGCTTTTGTTGATAAGCTTTTTATCGTCAAAAAGAACGCCCCATGGTCATTTATTCGGATGAAGTGTGAAGACCAAATACAAAAATATCAGCAAAATGTTCGCAGGCTTGCTACCGTTAGACTTATTTTAACCAGTTTCTAAAAGCTTCAAGAACCTGGTTCCGGAAATTTTGCGAATTTACCAGTAGCTTGAATGTAGGGTACATTCTAGAGTGCATTTTCTTACGGAATGCTGTCGTAGTCGCTTACAGTAAAAAATATTAATCTAAACACTGTTGTTGTCACTTATTTTACAGTCCAAATAGGTAAGTGTTGAAATTGTTAGAACTGGCAAAGAAATCTATTTTTGCCTTATAAATACTTCGGCAGGTTAGAGCAAATGTCTAAAAAGGATTCACTTATTGATTTCGAACGATCAGTTTAAGATTCTTACATTTTATTTAAAGCCAGCCGTAAGTTTGCTAAAAAGTTTGAAAAGCGGAAACAAATCGACACACGACAAGTAAAATGATACAACGTCGATGGCAAAATGTAAATGCTACCAAGCGTAGATTAGAAGGGTTAGAAAAGTTTTTGTTAATAGCAGAGTAAAAACGTAAGATATGGCTGCGACTTAAAAGTGAGCAAAATCTTCAACTTTTCCCGAGTGACTGCGTGGGCGTGCGTTTGGGCGTGATTTCAAAAGAAGGAAACAGTGATATTTGGTTTCAGTCGAATAAAACATTTTTCTGCGGACAGTGAAAATAACTGAATCACATGCGACCTTTGATGAACCAATGAATATGTCTCATGCCTTTTGCCGTTGGTCCGTTTTCCGTTCCCCTGTAGAACGTGAAATTTTCAAGTGCTAGTGACATCGCTGTTGCATCCATCTGTCTTGTAATCGCACACTTTGTCTGTTCAGATGTTCACAAAACTATGTTCCCCTTTGAAAAGACAAAGAATGGTTGTAGTTTTTGTGATACTCTGTGAACAAAAAATCATTATGTACAATTCTCTAACAGTAACGAGCAATGTCGTTGACATTATCCGGGATAGAGTTCAGCTTACAAGATTTCACCTTAAATTGAAGAAAATGTGCTACTCTGAATTTTTAGGAGGATCACTTGCTCCAAAACTTTGTCTAGATAACTAACGTATTTGCTCGATTTAATGTGATATTATTTGATCCTCGGCATCAAAAGTGAGATGCGCGTTTGTGTTAAGCACAATGTTTAGCGATGCCTAGTGGTCGCCTTAGGAGGACGAACAGGTGAAGCAAAAACCTGTGATATGACGTAAATGGCAGAAGTCTTTGTCGAAATAGTCGGTTCGTCCATGAGAGCCACGGGGCACTGAAAAGTAAGAGGCCTTTATGGATTTTTCAAAGCAAGTTATAAAACGAGCACAGTTTTGACCTAGAATAACCTGAATTACGAAGGATCACCTAAAACTTTGGCGACTGCGGACTTGGGTGCGATTCGTACACGTAGGTTTCTCAAAGCACACGGTGATTTTCCTTAACGTACAAACGCCGGTTAGTAAGTTCCGCAAGCAAAATTATGAAAATTGCAATAGAAACAAAACGCTGCTTTTGTAAGATGTTCATAAACCGAAGACCAAGCGGATTGTTATAAGAATGTAAAACAAGCACTAAATGACACTATTTAGCGAGTAATTGACAGGAGTTGGAACAATTTCTCACCACACTGCTTCATCGATCATGATGTTGTGCCATGAATTTTAAGTACTCGTTGTTAGGACAAATAGGTTTTACAGGAACATCCACTAAAGTGAGCATAGTCTGCCTAAATCAACACTTGATTTCAGTGAGTAGTGCAATGACAAAGAGCAGCATTTCCTCGGTCTGTCGGTTGTCATGGGAACATAAATATCCCTTTTATCTGCATCAAGTATCTTTCAATATACGCGCGATCTGTTACTGGTGAAAGAATCAGGGCCTGCGCTGCGGAGTTTCTCATAAGAAAACATCAACCGAACGGTTGCAGACCATTGAACAGAAAAGCAAATCTGTCACGTGCATCTTGTTTATAAATACTAAATATCCGTCTTTTTCTAGAACCCGTCTTACTCAACTTTCCGTCGTAAAACGTACTTTCCAAAGGCGCAAAGCGGGGAAATATCACTCGCATGTCTCATGAATAGTTGCCGTTACATTGGTAACGGGATAAGCCTTGAAAATATTCATTGAGGATTTGGACTGTTGCCATCGAATCCTCCGTACTTGAAAGCACTGAAAATTTGCACTATATGACATTCCGGTGACATGGAACGCGCGACCTTCTTTGAACATTCGAACCCACAACCTTTTACGTGAAAGTGGCTGATCGGCAGTGTGCTTGACTGTTCATTACAAAAAACGCATCTTCACTCCAGTCAATTAATTCTACTTAAAATCAGTTCTTATTTCCATTGACACAACGAACTTAAAACCATGTGGCTTATTCTACAGGACGAATTGCAATCTCTAATGTAGAGTAAAGGTTCTCCCGATAACTTGTGCACAAGATACTTGGTCTTTCGTGCCGAATGCAACCAAATTAGCTCAACGTAATATACTATAAAACTTGAACCCAATCGACCTCACTTAATATTGGATGTATTAGACAGCGCGGTGTTTCCTACAAAGGAGGGCCAAACGTTTTTCTGTGCACCATACTTAAGTACACCTACATATGAGCGTCCGAGTGTACGTTTTCAAAAATTCAAATGTAAATTCAAGGCAGATTTGCACACAAATTTCAAATGTTCCGTTCAAATTTAGCTGAGAAATTTGGATTTAAATTATTGATCCCGTTATTCGGGCTATTATCGGCAATCGTGCGAATACGAGCTGGACTGTGGGATTGTTATCTTATATAATTCCGCATCGTTCCATTTATAGAACTTAAGCAAATGACATTCTCGTGGCTATCAAAAGTGGCATAGCAACCAGTCAAGTGACGATGAATTTTAAGCGAACTAGCAAAATCACTCGGTATTGGAAAAAATATTTTTATCTAATTGTTGCAATGCACGTTTATCGTCCTCATCACATAAACATCAAGTTCATGATGATCTCCGATGGGAAAAAATGTGAGCCTTTAAATTTTCCACTCATTCCACCAAATGTAAAGTACCCTTTGCGTGGTGTAACATTAGTTGTTTAACTTCACACAGGTGTGACAGCAAAATAAAGACAACATAGCAGGCTAATACTGAAGCACCTAAGAATTCCGGATAACAGCGGAAAAAATGGGGTATATTCTAAAGGCCCCATGGCAATAAATCGAGACGCTGCATTGCACATTGTTATGCAACTGATTTAGTGAGTGTCATATGGCTCTCCACACTGCCGACCAATCCCCATGAATGGAGAACGGAAATTTTTGTGGGTCTTTTTTACTGCAATCTATGCTGAAAAGTTGGAAAGTACTAAAAGGCTGTTTTACCTTTTTGGAAATCACCATCACTGCATATCCTGCAAACTCCTGGCCAAAAGTTTGGACACTTATCCGTTCGGCCATAAGCATCTAATTTGCTGTACAATTAACTCGTACTTTGACAGCATATAGTAACGCTCATTCTCCAATTACTGGATCTACATCACGCGTTCACACGTTTGGACAGGCTTCTCAAGCAACGACTTCTTAGATAAAAGTTCCACTCATCAGATGAATTTTATTCACCTGAAGCATGAAAACTGAAAAATTGCCTAATATCCTCAGATTTCCAACAGCAAAACACCGGGTTTCATTTGGTATTTACTGAAAGACGTTTCTTAAGCATTTCACACCAATCTAACTGAATCTTCACTGGTAATCCGCTTAATTATTTCTTTCTACTATCCAGCAAAGCCAGAAAACTAGAAAGACAAATCTATGTTTGCTAGTCTTTGTGCAAGATTTTTGTTGCTCCGTTCAAGGTCTACTGCAGTGTCGAGTACCGGCCTATGGTTTTTTTTATTACAACGAATACAGGATTTGGAGAGCTGGATCTCATACCATATCAGTATACCTAATACATCAGTATCACAAGTTGAAACACTCTTTTGGCAATAAGTTGTAATATACCAATAAAAATTGAAAAAAGTACTCTCAGCATATTTACTGAGTAAAACAAAGAACAACCAAGGGGGCTGTTATAGCAAATTAAAGCGCCGGGATGAAAATGATTGTTCGTGAAGGGGCATTATTCGTCACGTTCAAAACCTCGATTAACTTAATATTTCTCTTAAAGTTTCCTGACATTTTACTTAAAAAACTCTAAACATTAATGTTTTAACCTTCTGTTGATCTTTTCGGAATGCCGTCAGGAGGATCCGGTGAGTACAGATTTATTGTTCGTCCTTACAAGCACGATCAAACTTTACGCCGCTAAACTTGCCTAATGGCCCTTAAAACTGAAAAGTTTCAGGTCCTGAATAACAACAACCTAAAATATGTATGCGCTTCTTGTCACATTGCGGCACACTTCATTTCGTTCTAAAACCCAACAAACGCAGTCATACATATGTAATTGGCTTTTTTTTTACAAACCTCTGCACAAACAGCCGGTTGCACTCTCGGCTCTTCTAACTTAAAATTAAGTTCTCGTATAAAAATCAGAGGTCACTGTTTGGATTTGCAAGTGTTTGTTGTCTGTTGGTCATACTGAATCACAGCTTTTGCAAGTTAATGAATGCGTTATTATATCAAACTCGCCATACTCACCATAGTAAAGGCGATTTGTAAGCAGGCTCATTCAACGTGATGCAGGATACTTGCGAATAGATATTTATATTATTCTCTAGGAACGCTTCAATCACCGTTGCCACAAGGTAAGCAGTTAATTTAACAATAAGCTGTATGTATGAAAATGATTTGTTGAGAGACTCCTCAAGTTTTTTTGAAACGCAAATTGCAGGTAAATTTGGGCTTTAGGGAAAATTCTCTTAAATAAACCGGGAGGACAACTTCCCTGGTCTTTTTCATATCCTGGCTTATCTCTTCTGGTTAGTCTGAACCTGAGATTTTCGTTAAATGATTGGCTTTGCTTATCTCGGACCCTTCTTTAGTCGAACTGCAGACACTTGACACAAGTCGCAGGCTTGTAGCTAATTACCCGGCAGTACATGCTAGGCGCACATGATTTAACACCCATGTTTGAGCGAATGTAAGGTCTACGATAATCTCTGTCATACATAACTAATTGAAGACTGTAGAGAACGATTTGTATCTTAGCTGAGCGGAAAGCCGTTTGCTAGTTTACACGTGGTGAATCAGGTTTGTCAGGCACACAGTAGTTGGTGGAAAGCCATAATATTCCTTGCATGTCTGATGACCGCGGTTTAAGCCTAGCCATGTCTAAGAAGTTTCAGTGCTATAGGAATTTATTGGAGAAAAAGGCGAGTTTCCTACTTATTTCTCTTTACGTAGGCTAACCCATTGCAACAAGAGGAAAACAACCTGTCCAAACGGAAGTGGTATAAACGTAAATGTCCCAAGTATCGCAATTAAATACGTCGAAGCTTTCTCTTGCAGGGTTATAAGGTTAGCAGCCTCGGCGTAAATTTTAATGCCACAATCAGAGCATATGTACTTTACTATATTCAATGACACCATCAAGATAAATTTAAATCTGGCAGGTGCTTTGCAGTGCTCGGAAGATTATGACATGAATAATATTTTCCGTCCTAAAGAAAATGAAACCAAACGATGTCAGCGAAGTAATTAACTGACACCAATAACTCAATTTGTAATGGAGGAAAATCGGAAATGCCACAATCAGAGCATATGTACTTTACTATATTCCATGACATCAATAAGATACATTTAAATCTGGCAGGGGTTTTGCGGTGCCCGGAAGATTATGACGTGCATAATATTTTCCTCCCTAAATAAAATGAAACCAAACGATGTCAGTGAAGTAATTAACTGACACCGATAACTCAATTTGTAGTGAAGGAAAATCGGATAACATGGTAAAAAATTGAAGACAATTTTTGAAGTAAAGTAATAATTTGAAAATAAGACCGTGACTGATGACTGCCGGTGGAACAATGTAGCTTATTTTGGCTCAGAAATTAATGCTGTTGTTTAGCTAGTCTCGAGGTATGAGAAGTGTAACAATTAAAACATCGCATTTGGCCGTGAGTAATTTTCTAAAACCATTCATTGTGTTCGAAAGTCTCAGTTTGTGTTCCCTGTAAGTTTACATCTAATGTGTCATTATGTCCCACGAAGAAAGAAATATATATATATATACAAGAAATCTGCACATCCAATAAAGTTTTCAATATCTAAATTGAGAACGTCATATTACCTTACGTCTATTTGTTTGTTTTTGTTTCGCATGTGTATCAAAACTGCCATTGGGTGTTACATCTTTCTACCACTGAAAGCAGATTCTTATTTCAGGAAATTGGTTCTATCGAACAAAATTACCGCTTCTCAGCTACTCTATAGAATGTCAAACACGTTCAGGTGCTTCAAGGATATTTGAAGGAAAACAATGTTATTTTACGGAATGACCTAGTAAAAGCGGATATTTGGTCTTTCGAAAACAGCGCAACCGCAAGAACCTAATAAATCATGTCACCCACGGTGGATATTTGGCATGCAACAAAGAGGCTTTGGTCTATTGTCACCTAATGTGATAAAAAATTTGAAAAATGCGCGTTGTTTAATTCCCTCTATGACAGTCCAGCTCAGCAAACATCAGGAATGTTAAAACGTACTTTTGTTTTGGAGTATTTCTACGCTTGTGACAAACCTATAGAGTTATTTCATTAGCTCTTTCTGTTGGTATGTTATGATAGATTTGGTGTTATGTCATGTTGATTTTCCAGTGGTTTGCTTATCACAGCAGTTGAAAAACCGATCATGTTTCGTCAGAAATGTCACTGCGTCTGAAAAGGCGAAGGTGTGAATGGGATAGAAACCAGTTGACACACTTGACAATACACACATACACACAATTGACACACGTAGTCCTGCGTGTTTGTTTGTCAGCCGGTATTAAGATCACATTCTGATGTGATAACATACGGTGGTTAAAGTTTTTCCTCAGTGTGTTTCAGTATAAAAAAATTGGTATGACGTCTAAGTCGCTCAAAGCAAAATCCTCTGGAGAAGAGAAAAACTTCTTCGCGCCATGGAAACCGGGCCCAAATGCTAAACGGAGATGTAGTTGGTTCATATTTTTACCTACGTTTAGCTTGTTCAAAAGGTGAGTACAAAATTACCGTACGTCTATATTGGGTCATTTTAAACCTCAACTAACTAATTGCCCTCACTTAAAAGCAGGGTTTGCGCAAGTTGCATTTATCACCGGTTAATGAATGAAGTAGCCGCAATTGTTACCTTTGAGAACCACACCAAAAAGGCAGAGTGATGCTAAATCGTTCCTAAAATCTGTCCTGTGGTGAAGATTACCCGCTTTGAACGTTTTCAGTTTGGCCCACACAAAATTAATTATGCGGCTGCAAAATGGCTTCCGCTTTAATGCATTTTATGTCGGATTATTTTATCTCCCTGCAGACAAGTTGGTCTGTCACGTTGAACACACCGTGCCAATTTGTTTGCCGCCTGAGGCGCCGTTATGCGCAACACGAATAGTTTACAAGAACTTAGGCACGGTCAAGTGCTCTGACACATTTGAACAGAGGCATCTATCTAGGATGCATTTACTCTTTCACAGCTACCACTGAGCAGCATGCACCGGAGATTATATCATGCCAAATTTTCCGCTGTTTTACGAATCCGAACCTCCTATTTCTGTTTTTCTGGAGTGGCTTTGTTTTAAAATTTTCTTCCTGTTTATTTGCTTCCATGTGCTGGAAAGCTCCCGCCAAGCATATCGTCTAGGAACCCGAATCGCTTTTGCCACTCATAGTGCTTTTGCATTGAAAGAACGGAAGAAAACGCGCACTGCCTAATCTAAGTCTACTCTTAAGTCATTATACCCTAGAGTGCTGGTTGGAAGCTTGACGTTTGAGTGATATTTTTATTTCAAAGCACTTCTCACATTTGTAAAGGCCACTATTTGTGAATTTCTTAATGACAGCGGGAGAAACAAAAGGCCAAACATCCATGAACAGCTAACTAATGATCACTGGAACCTTATAATCGAAAACGCTGATCGTATAGGGCGAAGTCCTGGAGGTATGACGTGGCATAATAGTTCACCGTCCCGAATATTTTAACATTCTGAGGGATACAATAAGCTGGTGGGTATTAATTTGTATGTCTTGAGCTTATTACAGGTAAGGTATACCGTCTTCATTGACCTAACATATGCTATATTACCTACAATATACTGCAAAATTTACTAAACCCGGAAACTCTTTTGCTGATATGGACACAAAACCTCATTTAGAAAATTTTGTTGATGTTGCACAAAATTTGTGTAGAAAAAAGCAGAACAATGTTTTGACTTGAGGAACTTGGTACATTTCTAACCGTACGATGTTTTAGGCTAACTGGCAGTTTTTTCGTTAGGATGGAAAACGAGCATGTTGAAATATTTGATCGTATAGTTCCAAAATGCAAATGGTTTTGTTTTCTTTCGCACCACTAAGCAACTTCTGGCGAAAGTACAGGATGCATTTCTATAGCAGGTGAGTTTTGGTACTATTGTACCCGTGCCGATAAAGTGCTGAAAAGCTCGGGACCTGAAAACCTTGGTTTTACTGATGTTGCTATATTTCAATATTCATTTTGGTGATAAAATCTGAAAGTGCATAATTTTCGCTAGTATGTTGGCAAAAAATGAAAGAATGTGACAACCACCAAATGAGGTTAAATGTTTTATCCATATTTGATTTATAATATTTCATTCCGGGGTTCTTCACTACCCTACCTAATGCATTGGATTGTACACCTCTTCCGCAATTGAAGAAATTGCACTAAATGACACACCTAAGTAGTTAAACGCAAATTACTTTCGAATGTAATCTATTTCTTCGTTTTTGCGGTAGGCTTTGTGTTCACCCGCGTGACTTTGTTGAGTTGCCTTGACATTTTTGAGATTTTATGATAAGTGCACCAGTGAATTATGACTGCCTACCAGTTATGCTTGTTTTGGAATAACAACGCAGACAACACAAAAATATCTGACTTTATTTATCAACTATTTGATGAGTTTTCATTTTTCAGTTCCCGTATATGATAAATTTAGATGGGTTGCAGCCGGCTTAATTTGCGATTAATTAACAAAACACATGTAAATTACTTTTTATCGCTATTTTTGAGTGCCTTATGAGAAAACGAATATTGATATGGACGTTGCTATAAATTACATCAGCAAATGTTTTTTTACCTGATGCGCGGAATTGAAATTCAAAAAGCAGTATCTTTCAGCTTGATTTATATCTTTCCAGCAGGAGCTGATTAATCAAATACAATCTCTTGCAGAACACGAAAAAATGGTATACATTTGTTGTGAAATGTAACTTGTTGAGGTTTCTTTTATTGTGATTCTCGTTCTAGCCCCGGCAAAGCTAAAACCAAGTAAGAAGTCCGACGAATATTGCTTTGTTTTGCTGACAAATTGCAATACCCAGTAGGACTACGAAAATTTTTCATCGGTGCGGAATGGTAATGGGAATCTAATATGCCATCTCTCCTGATGTTCAGATTCAGAAAGTGAAACAAACAGGGTCAGCACACTCATAGTCAACAAAGCTACATTTACAAAATGAATACTTCGGTCTTCCATGCACACGAAGAATTGGTTGAACTTATCACAGGACAGAAAATTGCAAGTGTTTTGCATACACTTGAAAGGGTTTGTACTCGTAGTGAAATTAACATGTCTATCTAGCTGAAAATAGCGACATTAAAGTTCATTGTAGATATGCAAGTGATTTAGAAGCATCTCATAACAGCAAACAGTCTTGTATAGAATGGCAAATCAGTATTGTGATTTGACGCTGGCCAAATTCACCAGGAACACATTGAATTTTGCGAAAAAAGGCTAACATATCAAGAAATGAATGATTTGAAACGGATCGCCTCCAAAAAATAAAGGTTACGCTCTCTAATGATTGCATGTCGTGAAGTGACGATGTATTCAACATATGTCTGCCGTTAAATAAATTAAAATAAAACGATGAAATTCACCATACATCCGACATTTAAGAGTGGGCTACGTAATTTCAAGTACATTCCGCATTATAAGCTTGATAAATTTTTCACTGTTGTTAGTAAAGACAAAAATTAAAACGGGTACGTGGTTCACATTTTATTATCATATTGTTGCATGAAAAAATGTACAAACTTTAATTGACGGGATTCTTGCGTCAGGCCCACATGTATGCATCCACTCGTTGAAATAATATCCTGAGTTTTTACCCGTAAGTGATCCAATACCTCAAAAAATGGCACGTAAATAGAAAGCTTCAAAGATAAAAGAAGCAGTCAGTAAGGTTTCCCGGCTTGTTACGTGTTTTTCAGTGCGTTTGGTAACAATCTTTCTAAAAGCGTAAATGACCTATGCGACTTGGAATCCGTGTTTGTGCGCTAGCAAATATGAAAATCGTGGCTCAAAGCGAATGGCTTCCCGTAATTTCGTGTTGAAACTTCATAATCCTGCATGACACCCACAGGCGTGGTGGCGTTTCACACGACAGTTCTGGTGCAACAAATTGCAGTTTGAATGCAGAGCGCAAATGTTTTATTTTCCACCCTATGATTATGATTACACCCCTGACGGTTGTGTATTCATGTGGTAAAAGTAACGTTAGGCGGACAAACACTAACAAATCTACATCAAAAGAATGTTCGGCTTAGACATGAATTTAGTTTATTCGACATGACAAATGTTTACTACGTTTGAACGCATTCTAAAGCAACCGACCATGCAGAACTAGTAAAAACGTATGCACCGGCGATAATGTAGAAAGGTCTTTTTAATATCCATATGCATCAGAAAACAATATTTTTGAAACCATCCCGAATGTTAACTTGATTTCCACTGCCTCTGCATCCTAGGGTGCGATATAGTCAGGTAGAACAATTCAAATTATGTTGTGGTAGTTGGATTCAACCGGCATCCTTGGAAGTCATATATTAGAATACAAAAGATCCGGTTCATAATATTTTAGATGTTTGGTAACATGATATTTACGAAATGAGAGGGATGTTCCACGATCAGGGTGTTTCAAAGAAAACGCGCTAATGTATGTGATCGGTTTCTGCTGCAGAACCCTGATATATTTCAAATAGAGCGTTCATTATTTTAAAAGCTGCAAAATACGTGTGCAGTTTGGCGGTCATGTCCGCAATTGCATGTTGTGCGTCCTCAAAATGTGGTCATCATAGATTATCACCGAAAGCGCAGTTCGTCTCATCACGCACCAGGCAACGAACTCTGGCTGAAAACTAACGGGAATCCTAAAGTATATGCTCTGCAATTTCGTAAGACTGTTGCTCTCTAGGCGCTAGTCGGATAGATACAACTATTTACAAACTTGCTATCAAGTCTTCTCACACAGCCGTCCAACATGTAAGAGTTATTCAACGCTGAATTCAATCACTCGTCGGCTATCACTGCCCGAGAGCACGTGTTTCTGGACGCAGTCTTCGTTTATGAAATTTCTGGTTTACCTAACCTTCAAACCATTATTCCAAGGATTATGTTTATTCTTTTGGTAAGGTTGGGCGGTCAGCTTCAAAATAGTAAAATCCGTTACCTGACAGAGTTTCTGGTTAAGATCGGATAATAGTTTGCTCTTACTGAATGGCCGATAGAGCAGCTGAACTTAGTCTGAGTAGCTTTTTAAACAGCACTCTGTTAGCTATATCCGTAATATCTAGGTTTACCAAACACCACAAAATTCAAGATTACCATATACGATGAAACGCGTGACTAAACAGTATGTCTGTGCAGTTTGCAACGCAGTAATTGCTAAGCAGCAGCTTTCTGATCCACTGTTGCGTACGACAAATCATAAAGAGGTTTTTTAAAACTGACATGGCCGTATGTACAAAGACTGTTCACGGTATCTTTCAGCCGCAAACGATTTCTCTGCCATCGTTTTATTCTGTCTGAAAATTGTTTCTCAATTAGTGGGATAAGGCCACAATTTTTGTTCGATTTATTTACGGAATATGCGGTACAGGATATTGGTGTGTTTTATTTTGCGCATGTCAAGACTACCCTAAGTGACTGTTATTGTCAGCCTCCCCTGTTACTTTATGAAGTTACTTCTCCTAATCATATCATATTTTAGTAAAACTCTACAGCCTAAAGGTGGAAGCGCAACTATGTGTCGAATTTTTTCACTCTGCAGTTTGCAAGCTAACACTAACCCGTGCAGATTGCGGAACATTTTTTGGTCACTAGATGTGCAAAAGTCACCCTGCTCCAGAAAGGGGTTCATATAGATTAATATTTGTGGCTTCCAGAATTTCAGTGATCCGAATGCAAAAACCAGCATCCAGCGGTGAAACCAACTCACTCTGCTTTCACTGCTTGTATGTCTGTCGTAGCATGAGCACGGGATAAAAATGAACTCACATAAGTAACCCTGAATTGGAAAAATCATTGTTCGCAGTTGCTGCTTAGCGGAACTTCTGATATATTGCAGTTGAGATAGTACAGTGTGTGTTTATGTCAAACCAGCTAATTCTCATGATCATCATCGATTTCTGAAGTGTTCTGCCAAATGCATTACCTCGTTTATTTATGAAAGATCTTACAGGCAAATCAAAAGGTAGGCCAGTTCCACAGACAATGATATAATAACTTGTAAAATAGCCAACTTAGGCTGGGTTGTACGGTCCCTCTTTTGATTTTTTGACGTCCAAGTGGTGGTTTTGGGGTGTTGTGTTTGGTATATGTTAAGCTCCAGTATACTGTGCATATTAATCTTAAATAAGTTGAAGCAAACAGCACGCAATATTTGGTCTTTCGGGTAGACACACGAAGTGACCATGGCGTAAGAACCCTGTACTACATTATTAGTCAGCGTGGCAACACTGTCGAGACAGATGCGATAAGATGCATTGCAGTGCCTTGCGTAAAGTTAAGGCATTTGTATATCTGCTTGAATGCATCAGAAAATTATTATCCCATGGAAAAGATTACCTACGTCGAACGCGGTTCTTGCTTCACTTTATTATCACTCAACATGCTAGTTTTTGTGCTACGTGGATACTTGTTTATTCGTTAAGCTGTTGATTTGCTGCTAGTGAGGAACAATGAATATTAGTTGCATGATATATACACCGAACGTCATGGTCAGATAGAAGCGTGAAATCGATGTTTTGACTATTTAGCAAGAGTGGTACATGTGTTTGGTCAGTACCAAATGACGCATCTTCTAGAAGCGCCTGAAGACCCAATAGGTAAGTTCCACGATTTGCTTTTCTCCAACTTTTGTGGGGTGTTTCTGCCAAAACTTTATTAGAGTGCGCGATAATATACGTATAATAAATTGAACTTGTTTTTGCTATTTACGACACGGTAGATCCATCCAAAAGGCATGTATTTCGTGAGGTTCAAGAGATAGGCATAAAAAAGCCAGTAAAGAAATTTATTCTCAGATTATAAAAGTATTTTGCTTGATTATACACAACAACCAAGTCACGAGTATGTTTAAAAATCCATGGTCCTTAGATGAATATTAGTTTATTTTTGTAAAGAAAAAACTTGTTTATTGATGATCATGTGGTAGTTGAACTCTTTGACAAGCTTTGAAATTGGTTTTCCAACGTTTCGCCAACTATGAGGAGATGGCATCAATGCACGGCTGAATAGCTCTTCCTTTTTGCCTGCATGCTTTTGTATAAAATTTGGAGATTATTACTCATCCATTAAAGCATTTCTAGTTCAGTGGCAGTTTTCCTGCTTGATTTCGTATGCCGTCTGTGATTTTTGTTGCGCAGTGTTTCACGTTCCGTTAAATTTATTGGCTATCCGTGTTCGCAGTCTTCGTTGCCTCGTTGTTCTGTCTTTTCGTGACTAATTGGCTGGTTGCACTGCACTGTTTTGCTTTTAGTAGCGACCCATGTCTCTGCATCCGCGCTGCTTATTAGGAACTGTTGGTTTTGGTCGTAAGGCAACTTCAATGGAATTGGTGTGTCTATGCAACAGAAAATTTCCACTCCTTGTTGACGTCCATATATGGCGCTTTACACCTTCCAGAGATCTGTAGCTCCACAGGGTTTCTCACATAACTGTTAGCAACTCAGCTCATTTTCCGTACTTGTAATGGATTTTTAAGGGATTTTTACGCATGTAAAATTTCACGTTCTTCGTTCTTGCTTGAGCCTCTGTGCGAAAATGAATTGCAGTATAAGGTACATAGCCAGCATATTTTCTCGCTGAAGACTGAGATTGATTTCTGTGAATAAATGGACACCCAGTGCTCCGGGTTTTTATGGCTGTTAAGGGATAGTAATCACTGAACGATATTGATGACAACAGCTTATTCCGAGACTTTCGTAATCTCACAATGAGGTCAACCTGACCGCGTTGTGCGTTGATGGTTTGGAAAAGTCCGCGATAAATGTGGAAATCAAATTTCTACTAGCATTGGCTTGCCTGTGCCCAAAGAAAATAGGCACCATTTAACACGTTGGATGATTAGCGATCCACAATCAAAAAGTTTTTTCTTTGGAAAAGTCCGCGATAAATGTGGAAATTAAATTTCTACTCGCATTGGCTGGCCTGTGCCCAAAGAAAATAAGCACCATTTAACACGGATGATTACGGATCCACAATCAAATAGTTCTTTTAATCTATTGAGAAATATTTAGACTGATTAGTTAGTCGTCGGTTTAGTGCGATTTATTAAAACTCGGTGCATTTATTGTTGGGTAGTTTACCCGTCGTCACAAGAGCTCCATAAATTTAGGCGTGCAAATTACCAAGTTGATCAGATTTTGCCGCAGTTGTTGGACCAAACCATGAGGTTCCCTATGACCAGCCAACCTACACATTGATTGGAGTGCGTCTGAACTTCGTGCTTGTTGGCAAGTGGGGATTACTAACACTTTCAATAGCTTGCCAATGGGGATGTCTTTACGTTGAATCCGGATTTCGCAGATTTACACTGCCGGCGTGAGATATCTTAATGAAATAGTCCTCTCAAGGATTGTCGTTTCTGTGCGTCGTTGTGTTAGGCCAACTGAAATTGAATTTGGGACAATAATAAATGTATTTTATTTACACTGCCGGCGTGAGATATCTTAATTAAATACTCCTCTCAAGGATGGTCGTTTTTGTGCGTCATTGTGTAAGGCCAACTGAAATTGGGGTTGGGACAAAAATAAATTTATTTCACTCAGTTTGAATACTGTAATTTAGGACCCGGACCATTTTAGCAATGATTTTACATTACCGAGTGTCATTATGCTTAATCTAAATAACCTAGTTTCGCGTTCGTCAGTCCTTTGCTGTCTGTTCTGTCCACGCTGTGGTACTTGACGATTTCCACCGCCTCAAGCACTAGGCACTGTCGTGTGAGTATTATTCCTCGTCTCGAAATGTTCGAATTTCCCAGCCTTGTCCCGTGTACAGTGTACAGTGCATGCTATGCCATTGTTAGGCCTTTGACTATTGCCTGATATTTGCCTACATCTTTCGGTTTGCAATTCCCTGGCTGTCTGATCAATTTGTCTTTGTATTTTATTTTGTATATACTGTTTCCAATCCCATCGACCGAATGTCATCGCTGTAATGCTTAAATTAAATTCTTTTGCTCCGGGATACATATTCTGATATTAGCCGTATTTAGTACTCATCTAATGATTTCAGATGTTTCTTTTCTGCATGGAATGAATGCTGTTGCAACTCACCCCTTTTTAGGTCTTGCTGTTGAGATTATTACATTTCCTATTTTCAGCTTAATTGAATCTAGTTGGTATCTGCTGTCTGAAGTCCTTTCTTACCACGGGTTACGCCGCTCTTCGTTGGACCTCTTTTGTGCACAGTACTCTTACCCTCACTCTCTGGATAAGTTATAATTACGTATACTGCTTCTGAGTGAAACGAGGAGTAGTTGAAGACCGCATCAGTATTTTTGGGTTTCCGGTAAACACTCCTTTCTACTTGTCCACAACCCTGGTGTGTCACGCAGAAAAGAAAGGGTAGTGTACACGATGTATTTTCTAGCTTCGTTTTAAGTTCATTGTAAGAATGCAATGTAATAAGATATTCAAAGGATTCCTTCACCAGAGTAAACAAGTCATCTGTCTACAGGTAGTTGCGTCCAGTCTTGCAGCATTATCTGTCAGTAACAACCTTCTCGCTATTTCCAGAGCGTCCGCTTAAGAGATATTCGTATACATCGAGTCTGCATCAGTTCTAACGCAGACTTTGTCCGGCTTCACCTAAAACCCAGCCACTTTTTTTAACAAAGTCATAAGTATTTTGATGTGTAGGTGACTTGTTCGCGAGTGGTTTCATGCTACCTGTCAGAAATCTGGAGAGCTAGAGTGGTGGTGAAAGTATGTCATCAACTACTAGTTTTATGGTGGTTGTCTAATCAAGGTTGGCAGCCACATTTTTGGGTCGTATCTAAAACCGGTCTTTTAAAGTCCTCACTAAGAAAGGGACAAAATTAGCCGTTTGTTTGATCAAAGCATGCTGTTTCTGCAAGAACTACTCAGGCTAGCACTTGGTACAGAGTGAGTGTCAAATTCTTGTGTACTTGTTGGGGTGGTTAAAAAGTAGGATGTTTTACCACGAAAAAACTCAGCTATCTAAAGGAGGACAAAAATTTTGGCTATTGGATTTTTCTGCCGTCGATAACTTGATCTTGCCTGTCGCCGTGTTACCTACAAAATATATCGAACCAGACTGTCTAATTCCGTGCTTGATGAGTTTCGGGTGTTTCAAAATTTTTGTCAGTGGTGAACATATTCCATATAGAATGCATGCCATATTGAGTGCAATATGCCCGCTCACATAAAATTCCCCGAGCTTCCCCGAACATAAATGAAACCCAACATGACTAATCGGAGAGACACAGTTCATCGTGTAAACACTAATCAAATTTTCGGTGACCAAGTGCTGTTTTGTTCCCTCTGGATGTCAAGTTAACTGTGCAATTCTCTAAAAGCGGAAACGCCTGGTACCTGTCCGTTGGACGTTTTAGCATTGTCTTCTATATGAATCGCTTGTGTATTCAAGAAATTAAGAGCGACAAAGTGATTGTTCACCAAAGCAAACATGTCCATAAGTACATATATATAATTCTGGTAAAATTACATGTTATTTAATGAATATTGTTTTGATTTTCTAACTAGATTTGCTGGATAAAATGGACAGTGAGTTGTTCGTTGAACTTTTGCTAAAAATAATTGGTGTTCAGGCAGGTTTTTAGATGACCAGCTAGCAAATATTTAACCTATTTGTTGTTAGCAACACAATGGGTGTGGTGAACTCTCAAGGGGCAGCCCTGTGGGAATTGTGTTACACAAATCTATTTGGCGAGCCTTCTCTGACTTATCAGTACAGCAGCATACGAATGAATATCAGTCGCTTCAAATCTGAGCAAGCCAAGTGTAAATTTGATGAACATTATATGGAGTATTGGAAAACAGTGCCCCCGGGCATATTTATCACGGTTCCAGAAGAACCAGCTGAATTTTCAAGTTGAATAAGTCTGGTAACTTTCTTTCACGGGATCGCGCTTTTACTGGGGAGCAATGCACCGAAACCATTAAGCCATAACTTATGTCCTCTTGAGTTGGGTGTCATGAATTCTCTGCCTCCATCTTTTCTGCTGGTGCTGTGAAATTTGGTGTAGATCGTTTGGTGATTCACAAATTAGACACATTTACCATTGGGTTTGTTCCTCTCACAATCGTGTGCAGCTTTGGGTAGTGGAGGTAGGTTTACAAATTGTTGTATGTAAATTACGTTTTCCGGAAGATAAACTAATAAATATATTCTCTGTTGTCTTTGATCGTGCCTTTGGAAGACTTATAACTCTCGCTTTGCAAATTAAAGTATACTTTATTCATCCAGGCTGCGACTCAATCAATAGTTGACTTTCATGTTTCTTACTTAGAAGAATGCTCAATTGAGAATACCAAAAGCGTTTATTTTCGAACGAAAATCTCATTCATATGAGGCCAACTTCTGAGATGTTCATTAGGACAATAATTTGAAGGTTTTTGATCAACGTGCATAAAGGCACTTGAAAAGCGTTCGCACGTATTTCCCTTTCCAGCGCTGTTTAGTTGATTACAGGGGTAAGCATTTTTGGACTTAAAAATATGATATATTTCCATTTGTGTATGTGTGAAAAAGCTGTTTTAAATATGACCTTACAGCAACGCTTCTGAAATCAAAACACCAAATTACCTAAAGGTATCCACACCACCTCTAGCCACATTTCAAATAACTCATTCCAGTTATTCTTAAATCTATCCATATCGCTTCATCGCGGTTATAGTCGGCAAAATAGGGAAGTCACCGAATAATTATCTTCGGAAGAATTGAGAAGGATTCTATTTGGGTGACTCCATGTGTCGAGTATACAGTAGTAAACCCGCATTGATCTTGCACCGACCACACTCATAACTGAGCTCTACTTTCCGACACCTTCCTGGAAATTTGAATGAATTTCCAATGCGCATGTTTCATTTTATACCATTTGAATTTGGTTCTCATCAGTTGGGAAGATCTTTGTGTCACACGTACTGGCCACCACTGCCTATGATTATAAACCTTAAGCAGCTTTGCCACAATGTGTTATGTGTATTTGAGTTTCCTTGTGACGTACCGAAGTATAAGCTGGTGTGGCTACACTGATTACTCAACGCGGATACAGCCTCATCAGCTAGAAAATGTATACTTGTTCCTTGCACGTAGTATATATACGGATTTTAAGAGGATTAGAAAACATTTGTGTTCATTTCTGCGTAGCACACTTCCGTATAATTGACTGTAACCCCGAATACGGGGTCCGATTTCGACAACAAAGATCTGTCCTGGGGATAACAAATAAAGTACACATTAAACCAATATATCGATTGTGTTAAGCTGGCATGTAAAATTTTCCACTTAAACCTGTGCTGACAAACGATGACAATAAGGGCTGCTTATTCATTGATGACACACTTCTACTCTTTGACCGAATATAAATTTATTTTTTTCTCATATCGCTTACTGAATAATGTATATTTTATTCCGTCGAAGGGCGAAAACACTTTACTCCTCTAATTTGTCCAAGTTTGCGAGTATTTGCAGTGCTTGAATAAAAACATTTTTTCGCAGGAGGCTATTCTGCATTTCACTGTCTGGAGAGGGTATTTTATTACAGAGCCTTTTTTATATCAGGAAAATGGATAACTCTTAAGAGAAAAACAGACTTGAGGACGCCTCACGTTCTATGCGGCTTTTTGTAGCCCGCATATATTTTTCGTCACCATAGGTGGCTAAATTCACCCAACTGGCCGTTAGTTTCTAAGTTGAATTCAAGACGAAATCCATTTTAAAATTTTAAATACCCTTTTTGAGTTTGCTGTGCATCATGCGGAATCCCAACAAAATGATCATAGTCCTCGTCGTGCTGAATTTATTTGGTGATAGCTGCCGTGAAGGTCAACAAAGCGACGTTAGCCATTTAAGTGCGTCGGCATAACCTGAGAGTATTCGATCGATAATGTGCGTGCAGGGTTAAGTACAGCCTTGGGCTACGAATGTGGTTCTCACAATCGACAACCTCTAAGTACACTAATGTAGCAACATCTCACAATTTGATTACAAATTACCATCCATTTAAGGGGTAATAGTGCCCGGAATTCCTATCAAAGCGGACAATGTTGCTTATTTTATATTAAAGCGAGCGATCAAATGGTAGTGACCGAGTACTATTCAGGGTTGTGTAGGAAATTTTTGTGGACCACAATCTTTTTATGCCTTCTTATTACCGTAAACCCCAGTCTGGTTAGCCGGTTGATTGCCTGGTGACCAAACCAGCCAGAGCGAGTCAGCTGCTCTAAAATGTTCGGTGCTCGTTCTCCTAATATCTCCCCTCTAAATTTGAGTGATATAAGTCCTTTGTCCAAGGTTAGATTGAGTCTTTGCCTCAGAAGGGCGAGTCAGCTGCTCTAAAATGTTCGGTGCCTGTTCTCCTAATATCCCCCCTCTGAATTTGAGTAATATAAGTCCTTTGTCCAGGGTTAGATTGAGTCTTTGCCTCAGAAGATCATAGGTGCATCGAAAAGTGTGGTAAAGGGTTTCTCTGAAGGCGAGTTGCCCTCCGCTTTGGAGGGATTTGAAGTCCGGCAGTAAATAAAGAAGATTTGTTGTGGGACGTTTGCTGTGGTACCTACCACTTCCGCCTTATTCAAAGCTCTTTTGAAAGTATCCACTGGTAGTTCTGCCATGTCGTCCGATTGTGGATGATATGGGGCGTTCGAACCTGGTCACTCCCACTGGCAAGACAGAAGTCTGCGAATTAGGATGACGTGAACTCTCCTTTTATCAGATACCAGCTTTTCAGGATAGCCAAAACGACTGAAGTCTTCCTGAAGCTTGTTAATGGTTTCTGTGTTCGTCGTTGTCCTCGGGGTAAAATCTCCGGCCGCTTGCTGTAAGCGTCCGCAATAATGGGAAAACTTTGACTGTTCACGGGACCTGCATAGTCCATATTTATCCCCGACCAGACATTTTGTAATACCGGTTTACACTTTCTGGGCGATTTTGAAGCCGTCGCAGATCGGTGAATAGAGTTGACGGGCCTTTTGAATTGGTTGTCAATATGACGCCAATGAACATAACGTCTGTAACGGTCGAACGGTATCTTCGAGTGACGCGTAATACCAGAACCTCCGGGTAGGCAAAACAAAGTCGGAGCTGGGTTTTTATACGTTACTATTAGGGTACGAGTAATTCACAAATTCTACAAACCTCGACAGTAGCTACGCGTCCAAAACAAACAGTCCGCTTGGACTACAAAAGTACAAAGCAAGGGAGCAAACAGGCTCCCACGTGCGACAGTCACACGTGCAAAGTCAGATACAAATGGTCGGATGACCTCAAGGCCAAATGGGTGAAGTGGTAAGGACAAACAAGCGCCAGTTCATATATACACACTAAACACAAAAGTGGGGCGGGGGTTACAAATGGGACAGAATAAACGTGGGGAATTTCATTGTCAACATAACGGATGATACAACGTCGCATCAACGATTTCATCCGGTCGATCCCAGGATGTCCTTTGTGAAACTGTTGCAGAACATTTCTTTACACCTCCTCTGTTACGACAACATATACTGCGAACACTAAGCAATCATCAACAGCGGAAAGTGATAAAGAGCAACACGATTTGTGGGGTTAAATGGGAGTCTACCACTAATTCTCCAGGTGTCTCTTAAAATGCTTCTGATGTCGGAGGCGGTGTCGAGTTGCAGACGTACTAGCGTGTCAGTTAGGAGAACTGACACAAATTTCCCCTGGCGTTTCAAATCCGGGTTGAAAGTGGCTAATACGGGTTTGATGTGTGGCTTTGAAGGACGCACTGATGCACAAGTTCGTCAGCGGAAACATCTTTCGAGGATTTGGGGAGAATAAAATTAATAAATGTGACATGCTCGCTTGTCCCGCGCTTCCGGAGAAACAGTCACAGCTTCCAACCATGATCCGAATCCGCAAATTCCATCCGAATAATGTCTTTGTATCTTCGGAACCGTGATTTGAAGGTAGCATTGGATATTGCATCGTAGTGAAAATTAACTATACTGTTTACAACAGCGTCAACAAAGAAGTTGTACATTTCAGTTGTCGCTGGACTCTAAGATTCCAGTTTGTGAAGGATTACCTCGACTTTCCTCCACTGAGGCTGTTAAAATTTTACCTGCTGCTGTTGCAAAATCAAAATCAGCTCTTCATGCGAATACGTTATTTTGGAGTTCAGTTTGCAATTGTTCCGTCGCCAACTTGTTGAGGACCACAGATCCTTACCGCCTTCTTATTACCGTGAATCCCCGATATGGAGAGTCGCCTGATCGCCCGGTGCGCTTGGCCAAACGAGAAAAAATCAACGAAACGTGTAAGCCAGCTGCTCTATTTATCACCGTCGCGTACAAGCGGTCGAAATGATACTAGGAATGCAACTCATCTGTCACTTGCGAGTGAAGAACAACCAATGAAGTCTGCCTCAACAAAAATGGGTTATTCCATTGGCAGTTATGTAGTTCAGCTATGGTCGGTGGTGGTTCTCTTAAGATAAATTGTCTCTGGGTATTGCCTGAAGATGTATACACAAAAAAGTTGAAATGTTTGACAAATTCTTAGTCACCTCTACAAGCACGTCAAACTTTTACCATCCTGGTAGTTAGCACCAAACATCTTGAGATCTGTCGAAAGATCAGTTTAAATGGCAAAATCAACCTATACATAGCTACTTTGTTTCTTGTATTGGGAAATCACGAGTCAACAAGCTACCAGCCCGCTGTTTGAGATAAAACTCTCTGCCGTCCAACAGTGGAGAATTCTCATATGCGGGTAGGTTTAAGGGGTTTGCTTGGTGCACATTAGACCGCAACGGAAAACTGTTTGATCCCACAAATAACTTTCAATTTTTCGTTCAAATAAGTTGTATTGTACAACAGTATAACAAACAAACCGCAGTGGGTATAATATGTAGGATATATATCTGTGCGACCACATACGTGAACAGTGAAGAACGACTGTAAGTTAGAAAAATAAACAGGCTCATACTATCAACACTAACCAGTCGAAACGGTTTCAGCAAGTTAATGATGGAGGCGTAACTAAAACAGCTACATTATATGAGTCACGACGTAAGCTGGCATCAAACACATGTGCCTAATAAGCGTGTAAGGTAGGATTTACAATGTTGAGACCAATTTCGACAATTAGATGTAATTGTCCATAATGAGCAAACTTATCAGCTTTTGTATTCCCTGAATTAGACCCAATAAATATGAAAAAATATCAAATCGAAACCCAACTTCCGGTCAGAAAATTTCTAGCTGCACGCCGATTTAAGTGTGCCCAACTTTGGATTTGCCCACATCAGGGATCAATGACACAAACGTTTGGTTAATGAAGACCGAAGACTTCCTGGTCAAAACCAGCTTGGACGTTGGGGAAAGCCCGGGGGCAGGTTGGGTACAAAGCGTAACTTTGAAGACCAAATAAAACTTAGTAGAATACTAGCTTATAATCCTACTCTAAGGTTGGCTAACGTAACCTCGATAATAAGTGCAGCCTTTCTAATGATACGGCTAAATGAAGTCCTCATGGTGTCTTTGTAACTTTTCGTCAGTCTAGGAGAATCTCCTAATATGGTGGTCTGGATGCATATTTCAAAGTGCCAATTCTCTATATTAGTTCTCTATAATATATACTGTAATAATATATGACTATTATTACGCATATTATTAACAGCGGGTTTTCGTCTCCCTACCTCACCATTCCGGAAAAATTTCTTCCCATTTTCGGGCGATGAACCCCATGGGGTAGGTTTTGTAATATCCTATTGATCCAATTCATTTCATCTGCTTGGCCTCAAGCCAGCCAAAATTCTTGACATGACTCTGAAATTTGACAGCTGTTTGACTGACATGGTACCGATGAGGGGACTCCTCGTGGATGCAACTTCTCAGTGGGTAGATTTTCTGTGGAACCCTACAGTAGATCCATGGTTGGTGCTATCAGATTACACAAGATCCAGATAACGTATGGCTTGTATTTCAGCAAATTATGTGCTTTCACACTATTTTTCGAACGGCTTAGATGCTTGACATCATCTGGCTGGTATGATCGCATATAGTTTGTCAGCATATCTCAGCGAGGCCCGAAACGGATGACCAATAACACATAAAATCATTGTTTTTTCATGCTACACGATCAGTTTGATCACTATGGGTGATAACAAAGGATCAAAAGACCCATAGTCAATTTGCCATAAGGTACGTCTTGAAAGATGAATTAAGTGATGCTAAGACACTGTTCAAGACCGAAAGATTTTGCTATGCTAGTGAAGCTCCACCACATTATCTGAGTGGCAGGGAAAAATCAGTAGTTACTTATCGCGCCGGTATAGAAATATATAGCGTCAAAGCCAGGTAATTGTCGTGGACGTGCGATTTCTTTCTTTTCACAACCTGCTTGTGCATTACCAATGTGTACAGCTCTGAATGTTTCACGATAGACGTTTTAGTTTGCAAATCAGCCCGATTTATTAGTGCAGGCAAATACACAGATAATTTCTGGTTCCTTGCTGAAACGTACACCTGTCGGCACCACTGGCAACTTAATTTTCGTTTTCCACGTGCCTTATGCTCTTATCATCTGTCAAAATATTTCAGTAACTTAAACAATTTGTCTCTCTTTGATGCAAAATATGTGATCGATCGGGCTACAGTTGGCTCATTCGATTCTTATGTTCTTGCTGTTTACTGAGATATTTTACGTTCACAGTTGCTGCTAAGCACTCCCATGTTCATTTGCCATAATTTCTTAATTTTGTTACTACTTTCCGTCCAGAAGTAGGCGAATGCATGCTTCCTTGGTGCTACAGGGGCATATTCCAATTAGGTTTTAGCATTTTCTGATAGAAACTATTGATCAGAGGCCCAAAAAATAGCTGGCAAGTTTAACCAATACCTCATAAGCGTAAGTAAAAATAACGAACTCACGCTTCTGATTTATTTGTCCGGTATATTTTGTTGGGCGGCAGACAGAAGACCGTATTTCGATTACGCTGGAAAGCAATTCGGCAACCTATTAGTGCACCATCTGATATCAATTTTATGGGAAAAATGACGCACCTTGCCTGCGCAGGCATGAAACAGCGGGTGAGATGGATGTATAAATAATAAGTACACTTTTGTTTTCACTGTCTGCACGACTCTGATATATATATATATATATATATATATATATCCCAGTCAGTCCAAGCAGTTTTTGAGCAATAATGATATTAGGTGCTTCAAGTAACAGCAAAGTACAAATATGCGCCGAACACCAATGAAGTATGTTGAAGTTGATCATCTAGTTGCTAGCTTCATTTATATGATTGCATCCATGGGTAAATATGGTTTCACTCATTGGAAGAAACATGTGCTTGGTAACATGGAACCCATACATGTCTAAAGCAAAACGTATTGACTGTTATTGGAAATCATTTGTTATTGGTGGTACTTTGAATGTAAATGTAAATAACAAAGTAAACGTATTCGTAAAATTGCGGGATTAACCGGTTACCCTGATTTATCCGACTTAGGAACTGCTACGTTTACTAATTCCATTAAACAGAAGAATAAAAGTTGTCACAAATATTTCAGAATTTGACATTCTCAAGTGTCACCTTGATTCGTGCTAGGCGCTTAGTGAACATCAAACAATAATGCGGAGGCACTGCCTACGTGTCCATAATTCGCATAATAAGCACCGGCTTTCTTCGGATGTGGGAAGGGACTTAGACACCAGACCACAGATTGTCCGCATACCTCATTAATGCTGTGCAACGATACAAATTCTTTGATCATATAGAGCGTGCATGCCACCGCGTTCCATCTGCCGCAGAGTGTTCAGCCTCAGCAGCTAGTCTAACCAGCACGTTCTCAGGTTAATATGACACCTTGTAGGCTGGATCCCACTAATGGTTTTGACCGCCTACCATTCTGAACTTCATAGACGTTTGCTCGAATGTCGTTAACAAAAAACGGACACTGTCATTGACTGCCTAAGCTCCAGAAACCCATACAACTACCTCCGAAAGGAAGAACGCGTTCACTGAGGAGTCATTTACTGGAAAGCACCAACTGAACAGTTACAGACTATTGAACACGGAAGCAAAACTCTCATATGCATCTTGTTAATAAAACTGCATCGGTCTTCTTCTCGAACGCGTCTTCCTGAACTTACCTGATTACTAATTGATGTCGCTCACATCTGCATAAGGCTTTGATGTCAACTAGATTTCAACATCGCCCATACAGATATTTTTAACGTTTGCATGATTCGGTTTCCAAACTTTCATTTTACGATACAACACAAAGTGATTTCACTGTGAAACCTGCGTCATGCTGAACCATTAAGCTCGCTGCGTTGCCATCAGTCGCAGTTTTCACCACACATGTTAAAGTACACAAGAGAGGAGTTAGGAACTGAAATATCCCTTACTGGTCAAAACAAGAAGGCTTTGGATGCAAAGTTATTTATTGGGAATCACCGACTGAACAGTTGCAGACTATTGGACGTGGACGCAAAACTCTTATATGCACCTTGTTAATAAAAACTGTGTATCCATCTTCTTTTCGAACGCGCCTTCCTGAACTTTTCTGGACAAATGTTGATTACCCCTCAAACGTAAATGAATGCTACAAAGTGGCTCCGCAAATTCTGCAGTAAATTTCAGCTCCAGCAGCTGGTCTGTTCGGCCGGACTTCGAATGTATCTCGCGATTTACGAAGCTGAGTCCCACCTACTCTTTTTGGTCCCCGACCGCTTCGGATTGCGTAGACGTGCTTTCCTATCGAATTTCAGCCTTCCGTGACTTTAATCCACTCCTTCCAAGATTATGATGAGCCTTCTAATTGACCTTTGCGCCTATGGAGAACAGTCAAGTCATTCTACTTGCCGACTGCTCCCTGGTCCTTCCCTGAAAAGCGGTCAAGTGTTCTATTTAGCTTTTTGCCTTCTTTCCTCCGCAGACAAGCGTGTTGCAGGCCGCAACCCAATTTCTTGGTCAACCGGAAGGCATGAATACCGACCGTACATCAGCATGAGCTGGGAATTGCCTGCGGTTGACACTATGGAGTCACGATGAGCTAGACAGACTATTGGCAGATTCAAGTTCCAGTCACCTATTTGGCCGTCAGCCGATCCTTGATTGTTCGGTTATTACTTTCAGTTAAACCATTTTTGGGGACTGATTGCGTGCTCTCCTTAGCCGCGTGATGCCCAGCTTCTGCAAGCAATCCCAAAAAAGCTACGGTCTCAAAGTAAGGCCAGTAATTGTTTAGACCATTTTTAAAACCCCATGGTTGGCCATGATGTGATGCTTTGCCACTCTGCAGATGATCGTCGCCCGTTGATTTGGCACAGTTGTCGCTTCGGTCTACCGCGCCAGGTGCTCTAACATCTTCACGATGTACTGATTCCCGCCATTGATTACCGGGAAAGGGCCCATGATGTCAATGGACCGTAACTCTCCTATTTGTGAGACAGGAATCGGTTCCATGGGATGGGTTTACCCAGTCGTGTCAACTTTCATCGGTTGGCATCGCTTACAGATACCACGTAATCCACCTCTTCCCTTCTCACCCCGGGCCAATAGGCTTTTTGCAGACTTAGGTTTACGTCGAAAATAATCCACCTCTTCCCTTCTCACCCCGGGCCAATAGGCTTTTTGCAGAACTAAGCTGTACGTCGACAACCATCTTTCCCTCTCCATGCGCGAGGTATCATGGGGAGCATAACATAAAAATTGGTTTCATCCCAAGAAAGCTGCCAGCTTCATGCAGACTCAGCCGATCAAAGTGACTCTGGAACGTTTTCAGTTTCTTGTTTTCCTGTTCTTTATCAATACAACGTCCATCCCACAAAGCGACCACAACCTTCCGTAACACAGGATCCTGCAGTTGAATTTGCATCGTTCTTCCGGGCTCCAGTACGATGACAAAGCTGTTGGCCCAATCACGATCCCATGTGACCCATCTTTAGGCTCTGGTCTTGACAGCTCAACAGACAAATGGATTTTCTTCCCTGGCACGCGTGGAATCGTAAAGTGATACTCGTGAAACCAGAGTGCCCAGCGCCCGAGTCTTTAGCGAGAATTTCTAACGACCTGATCAACCCCAGGGGTTTTTGATCGGTTTCAACGTAAAATCTTTTTCCATGTTGATATGACCTCTACCTTTCCTGGGCCTAAACAATCGCATAACATTCTTTCTCAGTGGTCAAGTACTTCTGTTCAGCGTTAGTCGGAACACGACTTCCACATTTGATAACTAGATTCTTCTGCTTGAAGACTGCGCCGATGCCGAGATCACTAACGTCTGTGGCAACAGTAAATATCTCTCTCACCCTGGGCAAAGTAAGGTTCAGTTGCCCATCCAGTATCCACACCTCAGCACACTCAAAAGCCGCATGTGCTTCCCTGGTTTATTCGAATTTTCGATTTTGCCCAAGCAAGCCACACAGTGAATCAGCATTTGTGTTAAAATACTCGACATACCAGTAACGTAATGCAGCTTGATCAAGAAAATACCGTAGAGACCGCTTTGATCCTTGATCTCTGCCAATTTTTTTGGCAGTGGGCTAACCACACTGTGACCCACTCCATCCCCCAGCAGTGTCAGCGAACTCAGAGCGAGCTGTGTTTTGGTTTCATTGATCCGCAAGATACGCTTCAATACAGCCTACAAGTGATCTGCATGCTCTGGCTCCAAGTTATTGTACACAGTAATATAATCTCCGTACACGGCAACATTCTGGATTCCCTTCGTTAGACGAAGCATTTGCACCGGAATGTGAATGGTGCCATAGACAAACCAAACGTCATCCGTCTTACTTTGATAAAGGGCGCCTTCAACCGTGAATGCCGTTTTCTATCAGTCCTTCGCCTTGGTAGATAGTTGTGCGTATCCGGGACGTAATTCAAAAACCGTGAAATATCGGGAATGCTGAAAGGAATAAAAAATCTACGCAACCGAAGGCACGGCTACAACGCGACTTACAGCCAGTTCATTCAAGCCCCCAAATGCAAACAATACCTGTATTTTTTGCCCTCCTTCCTTACAACAACAACCGTTGATTTGTACGCAATTTGGCTGGCTCCATTATATTATTTTGCTGCTTCTCTTGAATTCGTTTATAGATCTTCCCGGTAGATGCATTGGCAGAGGACGGAGGCCATTAGTTCAAAAGAATTTGTTTGAGTGTTAATATCGTATTCAGTCCAGTCGCAGCAGCCAAAGTGATCTTCATCGTCCGTGAACGTTTCGAAATATTCCTCGACCACGGACTGTACTGTCGGTACGTTACAAGTGGAAGTTATCGTACATGCAAGTTGAGAATCTTCAAACTTGACCACGCCATACCTTGTCACCAGTTTTCCTTGCTTCAGTACAACTAAGGGAAAATCTTACCTTGTCACCAGTTTTCCTTGCTTCAGTGCAACTAAGAGAAAATCTCCTCAATATTGTCTGCTCCATGTCTGGGCTAATCGGCAACGCGAGCTGCACGGACTTGTCGTCTAGACGTATTGAGTTCACTGATAATCCGTCAATCTTCAGTCGATATCCACCCACTGCTCTCACATTGTGTCGAACCCCTGTGCAAGAGCTTCCTTGGCGACGTCCCAGTCCATCTTTTTTGGGATACTTCAGGCCGCATTTGCCAAGCCTCATGGAAGGGTCTTTAGCGTCGTCAACTCACCTCGGTCGGGGTCCAGTCCAGCAGCCTCCGCAATCTCCTCGAAGTCTTTCAGAAACATCCGAACATCCCCATTCTCAGAAAGTTGTAGCCTCGGGATCTTCATCCTTATCCTGATCACGGCACCAAATAAACGGAAGAAGGCCTTCGCTGCGAATTAATTGATTGGTCATCACGGTTTGGCTGAGCTCTGTAACGCATGGCGTACCAAACCAGAAGATTTCCATTTTGCGCCCTCTGCTACAGTAGAAGATGAACCATTGGTTCTGGTTACACAGGACTAGTTTGGCTAGAACACAAATTGGTTTGTTGTACTCACTATCAATGCACTCGTATGAGTTAGAAACATGGTTTGGGCCTCGGTTTGCACTTTACATAGTTGAGTAAGACAAAATAAGACATTAAACACATCTTCTTGGTGCACATTTTTGTTTCCTACATGCTTTTCCGTTAGGTTGAGTGCCACAGAAAACAGTGGTTTGCAAATGCGTGTATTTCCTGTAATTCGGGTCCAGGTAGAAAAAGGCCTGATGGAAACTTGGGAACTGTGTGTAACTGATGAGCCTAAGGATAGCGAAATCGGTTGTGGGTTGTCGAGAGTTTCAACATCCCTAATAGTGGCGTGTTGCTTGCATACATGTATCTGATACCTCCAATACCACACCAACTAAAATATGAGGCGGCCCGACGCAGCACACATTCAGTTGCTCAAAAGCATTTTAAGCGAGAGATTCAGCTGGGTTACTGGTGAGCATTCAGCAGAATTAAAGAGTTTGGGGTTAGAAAGAAGGCTAATAAGAAATCTCAAACGTGGGTGCAGTAGTTTGTTGAAACTTTTATTTATTGTTCGTTATTTTTTAGTAGGTCAATTAATAATATATTTTCACCAGTAGATAGGCAAGTATTGGTGAAAAAACTATGCAGATAATAAAGAAGGGGATGGATATTATGTAGCAGCACACAATTTAAAGACTGTTCTTTAGTAACGGTGATAATGGAGCAGTTTTTCAGCAGCCCGTCCAATTATGTTACCTAAAGGGCAATGTGTAAATCAGGCTTACTCACGGTGTCGCGTGAAGTTCACATATCTCAGCAAATGCAATATGTGGTTCGCTTTAATGGAGGATTATTAAACAACTCTCTTTTTATCCGGTGAAGAAGCGCAACCACTTAACTGGTGATTATGACAATCCTCCGTCAATTTCGTAGCCATAGAACGTGGAACAGCGTGATTTACAGCAATTAAGCCGGAAAAAATTATTTTTGATCCAATTTTAAAGACATTATTGTGCGTATGCATCACACCACAATTGATAAAATTTGATAATGAAAACTGTTGTGCCAAATGAGCAACTATTAGGTCTTCATTGAAAAGTTCCACGCGACATAATTGACAGAATACTAAACGGACCGCCACATGCCAATCCTGCCTGTTATTCATTAGGGATTGATTTTTGTCCTACCATGAATCGCAGTCTGTTTTCTTAAACGGGTTGGTGTCACAAAAATCATTGTTTGTATGAAATAGATTTTCTGGAACACACTGGTGCGGGCACTTCATACCGCACACATGAAAATCCCTGCAAATGTCTGAGCATTCAGCATCAGCATTGTAGCTGGTATTTGAAATGGCTAGGACAGACTGACCAGTATTCGCAATCAAATTTTTATTAGCGGATGGATGAGTTGTAATAATATTGCATCTGCATTGCACATATTGTGAGTCTGTCTCCACCACTGTTGATCTTAATCAAAGTTCCAGAGATGACAAGTATTTCAACTGATCTGATGTTACAATTGCAGCACCAAAACCAACAACTAGTTAACTACTAGGTTCGTGAAGGATCTTGCCTAAAGGTTTCGGAGTTTTGCACGAGAGAAATGATTGGTGACTTGTGAATATCAGTTCATAAATATTTGTAAATCCCAACCTAGCATGCACCATAACATTTAAAGTATTCGAGAGTTACTTGCGTAGTGTGGATAACGTGGCTATTATATTAAACTTAATTTTGCTTTTTAGGCATTAGCTTTTTGTTTATCAAAACAATATGCAGTGAGTTTCTTCTCATCCATATCGGATTTTGTGAGGCACCATATGTCGAATCGTTCCAAATAATCCTCTACGTCACGCGCATTTGAATTAACATCTAATGGTTCCATTTCGGCAGGCATGATGAATTGTTCCAATCGCGACGCCAAAATGTGGTAATTAAGTTTCGTACGTATATCGGTACAACCCGACAAACTAGAAATCCAGAATTCAACGAAGAGTGGCAACCAGCACGTATGTATTCGAATTGGCGAATATGTACAGCATATGGAATATTAAAACAAGAGAATAAGGAATAGAGCAATGAATAGAGCATCAGTCATGTTCATCACACAGAGGCTGGAGGAAATCTTATCCGTAATGTCGTTCAGTGACTATTGTCTAGATTTACCATCCGAAAAATTAGGTTGGAAAAATCAGTCCTTATTTGTTTTTTTTTCAAATCCCGCCTGCCAGAGACTGCCGTTTGCTCCCTAGGAATGACCATTTGATGTACTCGTAGCTTGACAGAAGCAACGCCTTTTGTCGGAGTTGTACCACGAGCGAAAATGAAAATAGCCATTAATCAGAGCCGTATACGCTGACTGCATTCACACTCTGAAGTTAAAGAGGTGATGCAAACTCGGGCACTCCGGGCTCAAGAGAAAATCTATTGTAATTGACAGAATGGTTGCTGAAGCGCTTTTGAAACTTAATCTGCTTACCTGAGCAGCATTGAATTATATTCGCTGCCAGATTCCGCTAGCGAAAAATTGTAAATATCAGAGTCTAAAACGAACAGGCTGGCCGTCTTACCTTTAACTGCATTTAATGAAATAATGTTTTTCGACCTCCAGAATTCAAAATGATAGTCATTCATCATGAATTCCTGACGGAGGTGTCGTGTATTAGTTCAATATATTTTTTTCGTCTCACTACCTATTAATTTGATCAACCACTGCATTAGTTTTTGAATTGCTTTCCATTGTGAATCCTGGAAAATCGATTGCAACTTTTTACTATTTCGCTGGCAAATAAACTTTAATTTTCATGTTTACTTAAACCTGAGTAGTGAGCCTTAACCAGCCTCCTTACTGTTCTAACAGGAATTGAAATATGCGCAAACAGGATGCCTGATAATAAACGTAACCTTGGAATGGCCTTAGTCTCGGATAGGAAATGTGTAGGATTTCAGAGTCATATTTTGCTTGTGGCATGAGTGTTCCTAAAATTGTCCTATCACAAATACTTCACAAAAGTGGCACGGAAAACATGATTTTCCAAACAGACGGAGTTACAGCATGCATTGTACATTACTAAGTTTTCACTACTAATGTTGTCCACCCTCTTCCACGAACATCGTACCTGGTACTTGCTAAGACACATGTTTCAAATTTGGTATACATTTTTGGATTTATTCGGCACCAGCAACACTTCAGAGGTTCACTGTAGTCGGATTCGAGTTTTCTTTGATTTGAGTGATGCGGTAGTGTTTGGCCGAAATTCAAGTCTCTGAGAAAATTTCCAACCTTTGCACACGCCTTAGTGATTTTCAAGAAGGCCCTACTTGCATTAAAACGTAGCATCCAACTTAATTGCAGGAACATCCTCACCCCTAGCTACGGTAAACTTCAATGGACTGTGCACAAAATATCAACCAGGTAATTTGATCAGAACTCGGCCGAAAATAAACATAATGAAGGATTGCTTTCAAGAAGCAAATTGAAGCATTTATTTAGGTGAACCTAAAATATTACGCAGTGACGCATAACGGTATTTAGTTGAAGGATGCATCCAACTTAATTGCAGGAACATCCTCATCCCTAGCTACGGTAAACTTCAATGGGCTGTGCACAAAATATCAACTAGGTAATTCGATCAGAAGTCGGCCGAAAATAAACATAATGAAAGATTGCTTTCAAGAAGCAAATTGGAGCATTTATTTAAGTGAACCCGAGATATTACGCAGTGACACATAACGGTATTTAGTTGAAGGACCACCATGTTGAATTTCCCTTATACATAGTTCTACTAGCTAACATTAATTTCTTTGTTTTTCATAGGGATACCGCTTTAAAAGATGAATCTGATTACTGTATAGTCGGTGGTGGCCCACAAGCTCAAAAATTGTTATCCGACAGGAACTTTCCAAAAGGGGCGAACACATTGCTTTCCGAAACCAATAGATTCTTGCTATACAGCGTCAAAATATTTTGGCTTTTATTCAGAATATGCTACACATGAATTTATAGACTGAGTATGTGCCATGGTAAACGCTTCTCTGGTGAGCTGGCGAAAATTCATCATTTCACTATCTACTTCAGCGGAGAGTCGAGGTTAATTTAGGACATTTGAAAGTGAGTTTCCTTTCCACGCGTCTCACTATTAGTATGATTCGTTTATCAGAATTTAATTTATTTAGATGATAACTTTTGTCCTTGACCTGTTCGCTGCTAGACATGGAGATACCGTTTAGCCGTTTAGGTAGATGATAGTGTGTTGCGAAGCTCTTATGCGGATGAGCCAGAAATCTTTCCGTTCTGTTAAATATATACCCCACTTGTGCATTGAAGACTTGATTGGCTCTTCAGAAATAATTGCATAATGCCAAAAATTTTACTCATTCTCTACAGTGGTATAAATCAAATGACGAAAAAATTCAAGTATTTACGCTTAGATTTATTTCAGAAATAAATTAACAGTAGGTAAGCCTGCTCCATAGTATGAGGTTACCTTACAGCTTTGACCGTTCAGTATATCACATAATGAAAGAAGTCCTATGCAATTCCGATGCCTTGAGCAACCATCCAAAAACAAGAGATTTATGACGTGCCAAAGTGAGTGTACCTGACCCAACTGTCAGAGCAACTGAGGTCTCCTACTTGCGGCCGGATAATGAGTCATGATAAATGCGACCCATTCTTCTTGACAAGTTGTTATCTGTCGAATGACCCAAAGTTGCTCTGTCGTCAGTCAGCATAGCCTAAGTGGCAACACGCACGTGCTCTGAGCAAGCAACGGGGCAACGCAATAAATTTTATGCGCAAGTTTGTGTGCTAATTTGTTAGATCATGCACGATAGTTTTATGATTCTATAAAATGCACAGATTCAAATAGACGTAGGCGAGGAGGAACCAGACAGTGTTATCAGTGCAAATCAGTTGAACGGGTGGCTATATTCGTGCTCCAACTAGATGCCTTTGGCATTGCTTTTGGCCGCAATGACGGTTGTTTTGAATTTTAAATAAACAAACCTAAATACAGCGGGCATTTCAAATAAAACTACATGAAGTTGAAAAACAATTGCGACCTGGTTTCAAATGAGGAAGGTAATCAGGGACCAGCCTCCTGGGCTTGCACAACCAGCGACTGTGATAGAACTGAATCACCCAAATACGCTTTTCGCAATGACTACTTAACAAACTGTGTGAATATATGAAGTGTTTGGTCATGTTTTAACCTCTTTATCTAAAGAATACATTTACGTCGACCACCATGGTTAGATCTTTTTTCACGAGCAAGCGGGGTACGGAAGCATCATTCTAAGGTCAGTTTCAATCAAATGCAGTGGATGTACTAAACCTACAGCACTTTTCAATTCATTATATTCTTCCTCCAGTTAGTAGTAAGCTGAACTACAAAAAGATGTCGACTTTATGGGTTATTGTAATTCTGACTAATTTGGCGCTTGATTATTGCCAAAATCAATTATCTGTCAGCTTACTCCAAGCTGAGGGTATCACGTTAGTCGTGAAATGGCTATAAGTTGCACTAACGGAGATCTGTTGCTGCGGTTGTACTTCTTGTGCTTCTGTCACATTCTAAGAGAATGGTTGAATGGCCTGTTAGAAGCAAGTGGATATATGATTCAAGCAATGATATGTTAGTATAACAGTTTCTGGAGGATCGTCAGCAATCACTACACTGGCGTTGGCGCTTGACTCATGTAGAATAATTTTATACCTGTACAAATTGCAGATGTAGCTCTCTTTTTGTCCACCAACTGGGGCTCAACTTTGAGTGACTGGAATATTTTCTAATAAAATATCTTCAGTAAAATGCTACACTAGAAACCTTTGAGTAGCCAACAAAATGTTTACGGCGAACGATTACTAAGCAACCGAAGTGTGCTGAAACAATAATCACTGCATAATGGTGTAATACGCAACGATTGATTTTGTAAGAGCCTGAATCCGGAACGATTTTCGGTAGATAAATACCTCAACTAACTAGCCGCAGAAAAAATCCGAGATTGTGTACAATGCAGACTCCAGTGCTTTTTTATAACCCTTATTTAACCACCGAAGGCGAAGTGAGCATCACACCATCTTTTGAAATAATTGTTTTTAAATATTAAATGAAATAATATTTAGCCATCGCGGGGAGTTTCTCAGTAAACTAGAATATTCCTACGCTCATCTGACGGTCATCACAACACGCGTGTATCGTTATCTTAGAAATTTTTGTTGTCATTCGAGGGTGTATGGCGTCCGGAATAATGCTGGTGCTATATAGTCCAATCATATTTTTAGCGTTAAATATCAGTCAAAAGCTGAGCGCCTATGGCAATCTCCTTGGCTTTGAAGACTCCAGTGATGTAGTGTTTCTGCTTTAGGAACCAATCGCTTAGCCATCTGTGTTCTACGAATTGATGTATATAAATTTTGCAAAGGTTTTTCTTACACTCAAGCAGTAGAATGGGGTTTGATTACCGCGTGGCACTCCTGTTGTCTATACTCTCTGTTGTCATGGGTAAGTAACAGCTGCTCCAACGCTCCGAATTGCATTTCGTGTTACATATCATCATTTCAGTTCGCAACAGTGTGAATTAGCATTGCGTCAGTCAGTGAACTTCATTTTGGCTGAAAGTCACTCATTTTCAATTAACTAATTACTAGTAAACAAGAACGCAATTTAATGCCCACTGCGTGGATGCAGCAACTAGACAATATGAAAATTTGCCGATTTGCTGAAATTAAGGATATCGTTTTTTGGTGTGTTTAGGAGAAAAATAAAGGTCCAAAAACGTTGGCACGTTTGCACAACAGATGACCTAAATAATAGACAAAACAGCATTTTTACGTAACTCTTATTAAATAAAACGTGGCAATCGGTGCTTGTTATCATGGCAAACTGTTGGCATAATTATCTGGGACCAACACTCATTCTGCATTTATTCACAATTAAAATGCTCAGGTGTTGATCTGTGTTGTCGAAATCCAAAACTGCTATAAGCCTGTATTGAAATAGTTGTTAGAACAAGTAAATAGTAAGCTGCGGTAATTAACAAACCACCTGATTGCCCCATACTAAACCAATGTGCCTACTTCACGTTTACATAACCATATTGGCAACCACCAGCAAAATTACCGAATGCAAATGATAAAAATGGTTGTGTGAACGTCGTTTAGTGATGCTTGACGTCATTTAACTGTAAATACAAGGTACCGATTATTTTTGTCATATGGTCTTTTGGTACTTTGCATCTCAACTGCTGGTTTGGTTGATATAAAGACTTGGTATACGTAGTGTTACATGCAGAAACCCTTGACGTTCATGGTACGGGACGTAAATTATTACTGCACAAACGCATTCCTGGAGTAAATAGAGTCAGCGTTTAACTTAAATAAGTCGGAAGTTATTTTGTCGCAGTCCAGTTTAGTTCAAAAGTTTTGGTGGGGGATGCTGCACACTTTGGAAAAAATGCAATGCAGCGTGCACGGACCCTAAAATAAATTGCACACGACTTTGATTACATTGCTGACGCTCACAATTGTAAAATTAATAGGTTTCGCAGAATAAAAGCACAGAGCGTAGAACTACATGTATGTTGTTAAAATTTCTACCTGCGTGATTATTTCTTTCGGATTTTGGACATGGTGCCATAATAGTGTCATCCCATACATTGCTCATGCGATATTTGCTAGAAAGTGTTTTGATTTTATACATTGGGCGAGATAGCATTTTCGAATCACCCACACTCCACAATTAATTAGGAATTGTGGGAGGTAAAATTTAGGTGACACATAATATCATTTACAGAATGGTAGTGGGATCTAGTTACGTACTTAAACATAAGCCATTGCAATCCTAATGGCAATGTTGTAACGCCTGTAAGTGAAGTTTAAATGTGTTTATTTGCTCACCGAATCAGCATGGGATAATTCTAACATAATTCAACCTTGCAAAAGACCGGAAACTTTGTTAGCACTGCATCACATGTTTCTACTTATCTTGCACTGAAATTATACAAACAATTCCATATTTTTGTCTAACCGTTTATAATACGGTTAATGAAGGGTGGTGCTCTTTCGAAAATCTAATCCAGAAGAAAACACAATATCAGCTAACAGTAAAACTAACACTGGAGCTCATTATTTTTCCAGCTCAAGACGGTAAGCAACTCTTATGGGGCAGTCTTTAGGGAAGATTTCCACCCATCATAATACGAACTGTTAAAAACCCGCGCATAAAACAGCGCAAAACTACTATATAATAATATCTCTGCAGAACATCCTGATCCTATGTGTTTAGAGTGGGTGGTATTTGTTTATCAATTTTTGCATGTATCAACACAAAACACATGACAGAAATTGATTATTTGTTGGAAAAAAGTAGCAGCTGCATTGATGAAAGGACTAAAAAAATCCTTATTAGGCAAAAGAAGGATCTATATGTGCGCATCTCTTCACCAGAAGGCCTTGATCTATTTTCGTTCACTTTGCGACCAAACAGCGGTAGTTAGTGGATTCACATTCCACTTACTGCAACTAAACGTCTGTTTATTTCCCAAACACAGATCAAGTGCTAGAAATTTTGAAGCCGGTGTCTGAAATATCTATTTCATAGTGCTTGTGATGCAAACCACCCAAACAGTGAACATAGCTAGGTTAAACACAAAATTATTCGAATATTTCCACGTACTTTTCTCAAGCCTGCAGCTTTCTGTGAAAATTTAGAGGATCGTCACTCAAGACTGATGGACAGTAAATATGTGTACACATATACAAGTCATAAATCATAATAGACTCATAGCGAAAATCATCTTCCGAACATAGACATTAATAAGTAATCACCGCATTAGGTAAGTGTAAGGAAACTTGTCAACGCTCACTGTACCAGCACTGGGCCATTTTCGCGTTGTGTTTAAACATTTTCTCGAAAAAATCTGGAACGTTCAAACAGATCCATCAAACTACGCTCCATAAACTGTAAAGTGGTGATTCATATATAATTTATTCTAACGCTAGGCAACTTCGGTTTTCTTATCCCAAAACAGTGGCGTCTTTGAAAGCGTAACACATTATAAAAACAAGTTGTCAATCGGTACACCCTGTAGAAAATTGGGCTATTAGATAACAGCGTTATACCTTTTCGCGATATGAGAACTCTTATTTCGAAGTACTGAAAACGTTTTGGGACTATGGACTTCAGCATTAATCTGCCTGACTATAATTTCAAGCTTTCAACATTTTACTGAATTTATGATTTGACTGTTTTACGTTGGGTATATCAAGCTTATGCAGCAAAGCAATAAACTTTTTGGCAAAAATTGGTTTTAAATGATACAATACTGGAAGTGCAGTGAACAAAACAATTTAAATGTATAATGTATGTGCTTGACTTACATTCTACCTAGAAACCATTAATCATTTTAGACAATGGACAACAACCCCTACTGCAGTGAGAACAAGAAAAGATTTTCAAAACTAGTTTAACCGCCGCGTGCCGACTGGCAAGGTTGAAAATTTTTGCATGTGAGTAGGATAGACGAAAGAAGTTATTATCAATATAGGGTAATCATGAATATCCATTGTTCGGTGACCCAGATAAATTATAACGCGTCAGATTTGTTGGAATCACGCTCTGCTACGCAGATATTTCCCACTACATTACGACCGGCAACGCTAAATGCACTCAGTGAAACGCAAACGCGGTTTGCTTGTCACAGTATGGTTTCCTTCACAAGTCATATTTATGCAGGTTATTGAGCCAAATAAGCTGTCACGCCACAACTCGCCCTTGCTACGTGTCTATAAATGGAGAAGTGCTGAACAGAATACCTCTCCGTCTTTCTATATAACATGAAGAAACGGCACCGATGACGGCTGAGCTTTCAGATTGGTTGCTAGACAGAAAGTATCCATTACATATTTCAACGCGTTGAGCACGAGCGTTACACGCAGTGAAACCCAAATTTGAGTTGTGCAAACAGTTAAACCATTTGGCTGGTTTGTAACCCGAAGCAAGTATTAACTGCAGTAGGTTGAAGAACACAGGTCAGTTGGGCCATATTTAACCAAAATATTCAAACAAATAAAGTGTAGCTGTATGCCACACTGGAAGTCAAGTGTAGAGTAATGAAAGCAATGGACAAATTCTACTAGGCGGTTGCAAAATTAAAACATT
>NW_008752279.1:85218-93739 GCF_000715545.1 Opisthorchis viverrini | reverse complement strand
ACAAACATCTCATTCTGCTTCCCATCAAAGCGTAATTAAGAAGGCTTTATCGCGCGATGTATGTTGCGGCATTTGAACGTTGCGTAGAAATTTGCAGCTTATAAAATTCTACAACAAATAACGCATTCTTAATGCAACGTAGGTATGGGCGGTTGGGTTATTCCTAAAGAAGTTGCCAATTATGATAGAATAACGCGTTGTAATCAAGTACTGTTTCGCTCTAGACCGGCTGTATCAGACTAAGATGTTGCTTTTGGGACATGTCTTTCTGCCCAGTTTTAAACTCTACATTACTTACTAGAACAGTCAGTACTTCAAATGCAATGCAATGAAATGAAACAAAATGCAACGAGAAAGAGCATCAACAAACGTTAGGTGAAGTACGGAAGGACGAACAGTTTTATTGAAAGCCGGGAACTTTCTCAGTTGAAAGAATATTTGCAAACCAATTTGGATATCAAATGCATATTTGTCCAGACCACATTTTGAGCTAAAATGAGGTAGTGATGAGTAAACACATATTGCTCCTGCTTTACTGAATGTTATATTACTGAGTTAATATAATCCGCTTCTTTTGTCATTTTATATTGCCCCAGGCAAGAAAAAGAGAAAGGGTGAGAATTTCACACAGTTCAATAACTTGAGGCAAATGTTTAAATCAGAAACAACCTAAGCTTTAACACTTGAGCTGCAGAGCCAATTTCAAAAGAGATCACGAGAATATGTCTGAAAATAAAGGTTTTTGAGCTCGAGTGATATTTTCATATCAAATCCTTATGCACTCAATGAACTGACGCCATGTCTCATCATGGGCTCTGACGCACTCTAACGACAAAAGCATATTTGATATCACTTCATCCAAGCTCCAGTATTTTGGCAATGAGCTAAAGGTCTTGATTAGAAAGTGTTGAACCTCTCGATATTTTTGAATGTAAAACGACCGAATTTGGCATCCAAATGAATGGAATAATGTTGGTAGATCAAATGAATAAGCTGACATCTTGTGTGAACGCATCCTCAAGCCGAATTTCTTATAATCGGTCATCAAGGGACTTATTTTTAACACTCACTGGTCTCAAACAGTGGTCTCCATTTACGTAATATTGTCTACACAGCAGGTGCAAACTTGACACAGTTTGGGTATATTTTTAGGAAACGTTGTTTTATCTAATGGTCATTCCTGGCTCAAATATTTTACTTACCCCAAGTTCCGAGTACATTTACAGCAGTACGCCAAACAAAACTTGCTCACGCGCCAACTCCCAGTGGTCTCTCTGTATTCGATGAGTTCGAAAACCCATCTTCTACCTGGGGAGAGTTGAGCGCGCGGTTCCCGTCTCCTTCCACCAACCCTAATCGCAACCGTCTATCAAACCGATCTTGCGCATATCCCTCCTTAGCCTACCGTCCCGTGTGCGTACAACTACGGTCCTAAATAAACCGTCGCCTGATGTTTTCTGTTCATCAACCACGCCCACGGGCCACTGTTTCCGACAGAACGTACTTGATTGCACCAGGCAACATCCCCTTTCCTGAAGTTCCTTTGAGGTTTCTACCATTTAGCACGTTCTAGAAGCAGGTGTATGTACTCCCCCACCCAGCGCTTTCAAAATACTTGAGTCAAGTAATTCACCTATTGCCAACCTCTCGTATACATCTCTGTTAAATTTTCCGGCACAACTCCGTGTACCCTATTGTTAGGAATGAGCAAGTCATTCGGTGTCCATGCCGGCTTGTCGAAATAGTTGGTTTCGTTGGGCACAATAGGGCGTCCATTCATTATCCGCTCTGTTTCCGTAAGAAACGTTATTAGTTCTTCGTTGTTCGTATACTGCTCATTCACTGTTGACCTTAGTGTCCGCCTTACGGACCGTATGAGACGTTCCCATACTCCGCCTCTATGGCTGCTCAACGGTGGGGTGAATTGTCATTCGACGTTATACCGCATTAGTTCAGCGCTGATGCCGGAATGTGAAAGTCGATTTATGGCTCGTTTCAATTCCATCTCCGACCCGACGAAATTAGAACCGTTATCACTAATAATCTTTCCTGAGGCTGCCTTTTGTGCTAGAAAACGCATCAGCGTCTTAACGAAGGAGTCAGAAGATAATGAATAGGCCGTTTCAAGGTGCAGTGCCTTCATCTGTAAGCAGGTTAACAAATAGCTGTACCTTTTCTCGGTCTTTCTTCCATTCTTAACAGCTAAAGGTCCAAAATAGTCACACCCAACTATCTTGAGGGGATGCCAGCCTGGCTGGATCCTGTCGACCGGCAGTGGCGCCATAGCTTGTCGTGAAGCCGTGGTGAGGTCCCTTCGACACGTCCAGCAACCGTGGAACACCCGCTTAGTCATCGATACACCTTGGACGACCCAATACCTTTGGCGCAGTTCGGATAACGTATGCGATATTCCACAATGCCCATTCAGCACGTGAGCATTCCAGATTATCAGCCTGGTGACGCTATGCTTCGGGGATAGTATGATAGGATGTTTAGCAACATGCGGCCACAAAAGGTTATCCAACCTACCCCTCACACATAGCAAGCCATCTATCAGTATCGGGCATAAGCGTATTAGCATGTGGTTGCGTACACTTCGTTCGTTCTAACTCCGTTCGGCGCGTTCTAACTTCAGCGTGATTTCTGGGTATACTGACTTCTGAACCATGCGAATAATATACCGCTCAGTTTGCCTCACTTCTGTGAGTTTCAATCCTGCGGTGTTCAGTTAGGATTCAGGTAAGCCGCTTGCCATCATTTTCAGGTATGTTTTAAACCCTGTCAACCAAACCACAGATCGTAGAAGTTATGACCAATCAGAACACCTTTCTATTAGAAGATGCAATGCAGTTGCTTGCGTAGCAGCGGTGACGTTAACCACGTTAGCACGTTTTGTTTTCAATTCTATTCCCTCTGTTATGAAATTTGGTTTGTAGCGTGGCCAGTGGCCCTCGGACTCTTCCAGAAAGGATAGCCCCTTTAACCAATAGTGAAGAGCAGTCAGAGAGCTTACTCCTCTAGAAGCTAAGTCTGCCGGATTGTTCTCGCTCATTACGTGACGCCAACTACCGAGACGATAACTGATGAATCGTAGAGATTCTGTTTGCCACGAAGGTACTATAACGAGTGGCAGTATTCCTTATATAGTGAAGCACTATAGTTGAGTCTGTCCAATAAGTTGTTCTCGTGAACGAACATCCTGCCTCTTTCCCCAGTTCTTCCGCCACCCATACGGCTAGTCGCGCGGCATTCAACTTGAGCCTCGGCACTGTTACGGATTTCAAAGTTGCGACTTTGGATTTGGCTTACATCATCATACATGTAAATTTCTCAGGTTCGACGAGCCAGCGACAATACCCAACTACACCATAACCCACTTCAGAGGCGTCACTGAACATATACAAGTCTACCTTCGCATCATAAATGTGAACGGGTTTTACGCAAAGGGGGAATTTTTAGTTCGCCCAATGATCTCATACTTTCCACCACCCCTGCCACTCCAATAAGTCCTCATTGCTCAGCTTATCATCCCAACGTAGTTGCTTCTTACAGAGCTTTTGTAGTAATATTTTAGCTGGCAAAAGCAAAGGGGATACTAAACCCAAGGGATCAAACAGGGAAGAGATTGAAAACAGTATTCCCTCTCGGGTGAGCGGCCGATCGGGAAAAACAAAGGTGAAGCGAAATTTGTCCGCTTTAGCATTCCATTGTAAACCCAACGTTCTTGCGACTGTCTGAAAGGCTTCAGTGGAAAGCACCGATGACGGCACATCCGAATTACATACCTCACTCAAGAGAGACTCTCTATTACATATCCGTCTTAAGTGGAAACCACCCTCTGACAAAACTCGACTAAGCTCACGCACGAATTCTTTGGCTACGTTCACGTCCGGTAGTGATGCCTAACAGTCATCAACGTAGAAGAATCTATCTACTGAATGTTGTACTTTGGCCATGCAATTCGATCCCTAATCTGAAATTGTCTTTCTCAAGTCAAACTTGGCGAAAAATGGTGAGGACGTGGCGTCAAATGGATGGAATGTCATTTGGAATTGCTTTGGCCCGCCGGTCAAGTCTTCTGAGTCCCATCATAACGCACGTAATGCACCCCTGTCAACTTCGGGAACCTTTACATGCATGAACATTTCGGAGATGTCTGCAGCCACAGCTACATAGTCACTTCGGAAGTGCAAAAGAACTCCCAACAAATTCACAGTAGTGTCGGGACCTTGATACAATCTATCGTTTAGGGACGCATCCTCAAGCTTGGCCGCGCAATCTAAGACGACTCGCAGCTTTTCTGGTTTCGTTGGGTTCAAAACGGGGCGATGCGGTAAATGCCACTTCCTTTCGTCCGCCGATTCAGATTGATGAGTGGGTAGCCCTCAATGATGTCATCGTTCATGCGTTCTCTGTATCGCGCTAACGAACGCCTCCCCATGTACTGCAATCGAGAATGGGCTAGATGATATTTGTCAGGAATTCTTTCAGCCGTTCTCCACGGTAATGGTACTTCGTAATGCCATCCTTAAGCACTGAAGACATGTCAACGATTTGAAGCTCTTCCTTGTCTTCGACGCCTTGGCATAAGCCCGGAGTCTCTAAATCGTTGAAATCGGACTCATACAGGGCCTTTAGATGATCAGTGATGTTATCATTCTCCATACTAATATGGTGCACTTGTCTCCAAATCCTATGTCCTATGGACAAAGGGCCAAGAGAACCCAACCCAAAGGTGTCTTAACAGCGTAAGGTTTCTTTTGCTTGCCCAGCCATTTTCCATGGGCAATGTGCCCCTGGAACTCTTTTCTCCTATTAATATTCTCACACACTTATCAGGAAATTCTACAAAGGTAGTGTCCTTTAAGTGATTATATTGACTAGCTATGTTCGTTGGGTTCCTGACTGGTGGGCTGTTGGGCAGAGAGTGCATCGCAAAGGATTGTTCAGAAGCCACGGTCTCATCTGATTCTACTGATCCAAACTCGATTCTGAGACTTCTATCCTCAACAGTAGAGGTTTCACTCACTGTTGATGAATTCAAAGTTGTTGGAGCGCCAGTCAGACCAACCTCATCAAGTAAGTCTTTCGTTACCAACGTTACGTCCGACCCACTATCCAACAATGCGTACGTGAGAACGCTGCCTTGCGGACCATTCCCACGAACCGGTATGACGCCAAGGCAGGTTCCTGCTTCCGTCTGAAATGTCGAGTTGCACAAACCAACCAAAGTGGTTTTGTTGGCATCCGGTGTTACATGTAACAGATGGTGGTGAGACCCCGAGCAGCTCTCTATACCACACTTCGCAGGAGAATCGCATTTGTTACTGGCATGACCTGGTTTTAGGCATACACACACGCCATCTGGCTTGCGTTGGCAGGTCAGTAAACCTACGACATCGCGCCAGCCCGTATCTGCTGTCGTAAAAAGCGCACGAGTGGTCGGTTCCCTTCTAAATGGCAAATATGTTATGGAGCTTTTCGTTGCCTACCCGATGATACTGCGTTTAAGGACGATTGTTTTCTGAGCCCAGGCTAGGCATATCATAACGGCTGCGAGCAATTCGGGCTTCTTGAGAAACGAAGACACATAGTTTAGAGAAACCTATCTGTTTTGCAAGGTTTTCCATAGAGTCAGCCAACCTTCTCCAGTTCCGACGAGCATCCTTCGATAACGTGCGGAGAACGCGCTCTATGGTCGAGACGGAATTCATGTCACTAGTATGATTTATCTAACTTAGAGCAACGTGACAGTTTTGAAGATTTATCGATAATCGATACGGTGAATATGCATCAATTTCAATTTCTTGAACAAATTGTCCAGTATGGCTGTGGCCAACATATGTTCTCTTCCAAAGAGGTCCTTAAGTATTTCCCTCGCTCTACCGTAAGCAATCTCCGGAGGCAACATTACGCACCTAGCCACGGCTTACTTTGCTGGACCCCTGCAGTAATGAATCACATATTGCATCCTCTGTCCACTATCTTGCACTCTATCCTCTATGAAGTACTTGAACTGTTGAATAAATCTCCAATATCACCTTGGGTTGCCGTCTAAGTCCACTGTAGGTAGGTCTGCCTTAACCACGTAAGAAGTCGGTTGGACCGCTGGTGCTTCACATATGGGTGTGCTACTTTCCATCCCGGCTATGTAATCATTTACTTTAACCTGTGTGTTGACCTTCAGGTCGACGACGGAATCATCGTGCGAATTCAGCTCTAACTCCGCTAGACGCATCTCGTCAGGCGCCTTATAAGCTGTTCTTTTTCCATTTCCTCTGACTTAATTTGCGCTCGCTATAAAGCAACCGACTTTAATCTTGTAAGCTTAGGTGAGTCAGAGTCAGGAGATGAACCGGCAGCTAAAGAATTGCCGGAACGGCCGAAGTGCCTCAATCTCCCGGTAGATAGAGATCTATTGACGGGGCTTTCTCCATCGTCTTCTCCGAGTCCGTAGACCGTTGAGTAATGTTACGGCTATCTGCCCTTCGAGCTGGAGTCACGTGGGCCAATCCACGGACATGGCCAAAAATCCGAATTCTGGAACCACGGTACTATTAAAAGATAGTAATACACATATTCAGCAAACCCCAACGGATTCTCCTCTGCAGATACCGTAGGGTTACAAAATAAGGCTGTACAATCACCAGCCTGAGGATAAAGCGCAGATCACTCCGCCTCAAAATTGATATCGTCACAACGAAACAGATGTCGATGGCTAGCAAAGCAACAATTAGACTGTCCGACCGAAATCCGTAAGAGTTATAAAAATACTTCAGTAAACCAAGGTTTAGTTCATCTTGGAGTTATAAAAATACTTCAGTAAAACAAGGTTTAAGTTCATCTTGTCAAGCAGAATAAATATGTGTATTGGTACTCACATGGGGTGGGAAACGGGAGCACATTGTTGGTAAGCTGACTTCTACAAATGTATCTGAAAAATAAGGGTTTTTGTGCTCGAGTGATATTTTCATATCAAATCCTTATGCACTCAATGAACTGACGCCATGTCTCATCATGGGCTCTGACGCACTTTAACGACAAAAGCATATTTGATATCACTTCATCCAAGCTCCAGTATTTTGGCAATGAGCTAAAGGTCTTGATTAGAAAGTGTTGAACCTCTCGATATTTTTGAATGTAAAACGACCGAATTTGGCATCCAAATGAATGGAATAATGTTGGTAGTTCAAATGAATAAGCTGACATCTTGTGTGAACGCATCCTCAAGCCGAATTTCTTATAATCGGTCATCAAGGGACTTGTTTTTAACACTCATTGGTCTCAAACAGTGTCCGTGAAGCCCATTGCAGTTCCCGGTATAATTTGATAACTATAACACCGTGCACGAAGCAACACCAACTTGACGTTATGGAATTATAAGCTTTGTTTTGACAGCTTTTTTCGAACACTTTCTTCAGTCCAACATTATTCATGTTGAACCTGTATAGGTGTTTTACCGCATATTAAAACTTAACAGGAACTTCATTTAAAGTTTTCTTTTATGTGCCATTCCATAGTCAACAGGCATCCTCCATTTACGTAATATTACCTACAGAAAGGTGCAAACTTGACACAGTTTAAGTATATTTTCAGGAAATGTTGTTCTATTTGATGGGTTAAATCACAAAGTTCAGATTTGAAGGTGCGCAGCAAACAAGCACAAGTACCCAGTGGAGGCGACGGTGCGAATTTAGGCGCATTCTGTTCGAATCTTAATGATTATGTGCGGATAGTTCGCATTTACTTCGGGTTTTTTAAACGATTTAGCTTTGCACAGTGTTCGAATTTGAGCTCCGTCTTCCGTGAGAAATCTGCGTGTGCGATTTTCGGGATCTATGTAATTTAGGAAATCATTCAGGAGAACGGGATTTCATTCGTCATGTGGTATTTGTCTTTAAGCAGCAGACTCAATTTATCCAACCATGACTTTGAGTAGCTGTTCTGACATCGGCTCATTAGGAATGATCGAAATCAAGGTATAGAGTTTCAAACAATTTTGTTGAACAGTATTATTGGATTCATGTACCTCACACTCAATATCTGAACATTTGTAACATAACCTGATTTACATGTAGCGTTTGTAGATGGACAAACTGACAACGCCACAAGGACAAGAGCAAAATGCATCGAAATTAGCGTTATTGTCTCCGGGCACGTAGGCTACGCAAGGAAAATACCCACACCGCGGCGAAAGCTGTGGTTTCAAAGATAAAGGCTCGCGTTTTCCAACATTTGCAAGCGCTTGTCATTTTGGTCCACACGACGACTGATATATATATTGATTAATGCTTCTGCACTGGGGTTTACTCAGTCGTACCAAACACTTTAACTTACGAATGACGTGGAGTGTGTTGCGGGGACTCCTTTATTTCAATGATCGAAAATTGCTGGCAAAGTCAGAGGGAGATTTATTCGAATTTGAAGTCACGATTTTCGCATTATTCGATGACCTTGATTACTTCATTTTCATAGATGTCTGTAGAATCTCAAACCCAGCACTCAGGTTAGCGCCACACAA
>NW_008752279.1:79745-85112 GCF_000715545.1 Opisthorchis viverrini | reverse complement strand
ACAAACATCTCATTCTGCTTCCCATCAAAGCGTAATTAAGAAGGCTTTATCGCGCGATGTATGTTGCGGCATTTGAACGTTGCGTAGAAATTTGCAGCTTATAAAATTCTACAACAAATAACGCATTCTTAATGCAACGTAGGTATGGGCGGTTGGGTTATTCCTAAAGAAGTTGCCAATTATGATAGAATAACGCGTTGTAATCAAGTACTGTTTCGCTCTAGACCGGCTGTATCAGACTAAGATGTTGCTTTTGGGACATGTCTTTCTGCCCAGTTTTAAACTCTACATTACTTACTAGAACAGTCAGTACTTCAAATGCAATGCAATGAAATGAAACAAAATGCAACGAGAAAGAGCATCAACAAACGTTAGGTGAAGTACGGAAGGACGAACAGTTTTATTGAAAGCCGGGAACTTTCTCAGTTGAAAGAATATTTGCAAACCAATTTGGATATCAAATGCATATTTGTCCAGACCACATTTTGAGCTAAAATGAGGTAGTGATGAGTAAACACATATTGCTCCTGCTTTACTGAATGTTATATTACTGAGTTAATATAATCCGCTTCTTTTGTCATTTTATATTGCCCCAGGCAAGAGAAGGAGATCTGGTAATTATTTCAAGCTGGGAGTCCGAATGTTTCCGTTAATAACAAAATTTTTGCTTTGTTATACACAGTTCAATAGCTTGAGGCAAATGTTTAAATCAGATCCATCCTCAGGTGTAACGCGTGGTCTGTATATCCAATTTCAAAAGAGATCAGGAGAATATGTCTGCAAATATTTTTAGGAATTTTTTTCATCTAATCATAAAATCACAATGAAGCCCGATTAAAAATATTTTTACATGGCAGCGCCTTGAAATTGATATTGTTTTGTGTGAATATAATTCAGTGTGATATTTTTAGTAACGGCTTTCAGGAAGACAATATGATTTACCTGAATTCAATGCTATGCTGCGACATCCTGCTAAGTATAGGTCGATTATCTTGGTGTAAACAAACCCCACGTAATATTTGGGTGTCCGTTATTTGGATTAGTTTCGCCTCCACTTTTGGCACCACTGGCATTTCGTCAATACGCTAGATCCTTTATAACAACAGCTAACTGCAGTTGTTTCACGCTAGGTTTCTCATAGGAATTTTGGAAGCCGCTTTTTCGGGAAATCAATATAAGAGTTGGCCACAACACGTTAGAACGTCGCAAATGGAAACACAAGCATTACCTCATTGCGCAGCTACAACCAGTAGTACTTAAAATTACCGCAAATAAACAAACAATTATTTGGATTGCGTTTACCCGTTCACGGATTCAACCCTAATCTACAGTTATTTTTGGGTTGGAGGTCAGTTTTGCTACATTCCTGCTAATTTCCCCTCTAATGGATAGTGACCAGGGAAATCAAGGCGCGTACACTTATCCAGTCGATCTCACAAATGAGTGGTGTTGCTATTTTCATATATGCAACGCTGTCTCCTGGTTTTCAAATCGATTTTGCAGCAAACGGCGCTACTTTACTATACTGTTTCCTAGACAATGTGTGTTGAACTGGTCTTGTACGGATTAGTTCCAATAAACCCAGCATAATGTTATATTGAAATCCCTGAGCGTGAGCGTGGTAACTGTCTCAGTATCTGTGTGTATTTACAAATTTTGTCCTTCGATCGCTGGCATATGATTTATTTTCGTAGAAATATAATGTCAGACGTGTTAAATAACCAAAATATCTTATTTACCACAATCGTTTAGGAAGGAAATGGTGGGGTAAGGAAGCGCTCAGTGTTTTAAATTCTCTTCAATGGATGCGCTCTCTGAAAGCATCTTCACCCTGAATTTGAGTGTCAAGAAACTTCGATATTGCACTAGTTAATTATTAACTGCCAGATTATGGAGATTTATGGAGAGAATAAAATGAAAAATAATTTTGCAGAATGTGATCCGACACATTTTTGCGGCGAAAATAAAATGACCTCTGAAAATGCACGCGCTTGCCTACAACATCTTTGTAGGAAAACCACACCTCTGTTAAATACCAACGAAGCTTTAAATGCTTTAATTGATTTTATGCATCTTGTATGCTTAACAAGGGCAAAATCTGATCAAAGCGTGCTGATTTCAGCCGTTTGTCATTCGTCCAACACTGATTTTGTACTAAGACATGTAACAAGAAGAGAACTTTCAGTATAAAATGAATCGCATGAAAATTCTCTTTATCACCCTCAACGGGATCCATCTGTCTAGATTATGTCGCGCTATTGCGGTTGGGCAATGCGCAGTAACTCTTAAGCATTTCCGGTTGGACGCCTTATGACTAAGCGGCGGTTGTCGATAGGCGCGCCACTATCGTTTTCTTTTCGCGTCACAGTGGCTTGAACTTTGCTCAAATGCCAAACGTCAAAATAATGAGTGAGTTTTCGACGCTAGTTAAATACAACAACGGTTCAACTCAATTGAAGTACACCGCACACATACATGCAGGCAATTTATGCAATAAGAATTTTAGGGAAAAGCACTGGAGCCTAAAGCAGGTTAGGAAACATGTAGGTACAAATACAAGTTTGACAGTACGAAGGAAACTAATGGAAGGTTATAGCATCAGCAACGTAGATTTCACTTTATCAGTGGTTTTAAAGAAGGCGGGAAGCAAACAAATCTTCTGCCTAGATTATGTCGCTTGATCGCGGTAGGGCACTGTGTAGTAACTTTTAAGCATTTCCGGTCGGACGCTTGTCTAGTTAACAGCCAAATGTACATGAAGCAGTCATAGCAGAGATTCAACTCGACCTATTGGAACTTTGAATCTAACGCACTGCCTGCCAAAGAAAATTTTTATACCGTTTGGAGACCGAAGGGGGTTATGACTTAAGGCAAATGGAACAATAAACCTCACCGTGCAATCTCCTGCGGTCGTTGATTGATTAATCACCATTTAAGTACTAGCAATTATTGTTAATCGTTGGTCCCGAACATATGGTCGTTTTTCAGAACGGACAGGTATCATGATGACGTTAATTGTACTGTTGTTGACTCGGACTCCTTGTTGGGTACATTGTCATTGCCATAGCTGTATGTACAAGTGCTTAAGTACGTGTGGGTAATTCGTAGATTATGGACAATCGTCTATGGATAGAATGAAGGATATCTGTAAAAGTGCTTCGGATATCTCCCACAGGTGTACAATACCTTAGTGAACTTCAGTGACACTTCAAATTAAAAATCGTGCAAAACCCAGTTAAAAACTCTCTATCCTTCTCGGTTTGGATTTTCCGTCAGGCCGAAGAAGGGAGGGTAAGGAAATTTTTTTTATCAGAACATTTTCGTCCAATTTGCAGTACATCACATTTTGCTACTTGAGGCAGGAGGCATAGAATTTCTTTAAAAAGTTGAATTACGGTAGACCGCATGGCCTTTAAAGAGCACTGCGAAAGTCGTGATATGATCAACCTAATTGCAGTGATTTTAGCGCACAGTTTTACCAGTAAAATGTCATAATTTTTTATTAAACAATTGTCGTTGACAGCATAGGGGATTATTTTTTTCTCAACTGTCAACTTTAAAGATGGCCTTTAGCTCCGTACGCACTAAGCGTGTATGATTTGGAGAGACCAATCTTTGCCAAAACAATTAACAATGCTGCGCTTCAAGGAACCACAATTTATAGCGTTTTGTCAAACATTTGCACTGTTATCACCCAACATCCATTGCCACCAGGATGAGTCAGTTTTACGTCGGTAGCTTTTAAATCTAAGATACTTTTGATTTTTATATACCGACGGCTGCAAAAATCAACGGTTCTCCTATTATACGCTCTACAATCCCCAGCAAAATTAAACGACATTCGTCTACCGGAGGGGTTTTCTTTTTGTACGATTTGTGGAAAAGATGATTTAATTGTTACCCACCACTAATTCTGCAACTCCAGATTCTTGTAATCTAGAAGCGATTTGCTTTATCTGGTGGATTGCTTACTGTAATTGCGTGGACTATTCAACATTAGACAGCTACTTGTAGGTGGCTGGGTTGAATATATTTGTTGTGTGATTCATAGCTATCAAGTGTGGTATGTAGTTTGGCCTGCAATGTCTTGTATTTAAATAAACATTTGAAGGATTTTGAGCAAATAACATCCCGGGTTCCTTTGCGCCAAACGCGGTGAAGTTAGAGAGGACGTCTTTTGGAGTTGGTGGAACGCACATGCGATAATTATTTTTACCTAAATTTACAGCGCCAAAATCCGCTCTCATTTTGAGAAGATTTACCATACACTCTTACGCTGCTGGTATCGTTTACTTATCTGGTAAAGGGAGCAACCAAACCTTGATTGTTTGATGGCGGCTGGGTTGAATATATTTGTTGTGATTCATAGTTGCTTCAAGTAGCTTACGGAGAAATCGCACATGCATAGAAGTCATATAATGTGGAAACAATTTTGGCATTCGGCCGTGGCACTGATGTAAAGTAAAACTGAAAAATTGCCTTGGATAAACAAACTGTGCCTAAATAATATATTGTCACGCAAGCTAAGAGGCTCATACGTACATTTGCATGGAAGCCATGCGTTTTAACTAATAGGATTGAGGCCTCAAAAATGATAGATTACAATCGCCCAATTACATTGTGTTTTGACTGACTAAAAAGATCACCTTTTCGGTTTTGCGCTTCAGTGAAAAAAGACGCGTGAGAAATATAGCGGTACATCAAACGCTGTTTTGTCTAGGTACTGTTCCATGTATTGCTATATCTCCGTCTATGAATGCCTACTAGTTAATTTTTCAACGTTTTTCAGATACCAGGCAAAACGTTCTGAGTTCTTTTGAAGCGTCTATAATCATTTCCCATTCAAGCAGAGAAAATAGCATGTGGTTCATAACAGATCTACATAACCTGCGGCAATGCCAAGGTGCTTGCAACGCAGACAACAACAAATTTGAGGTTATTCATTACAGGTACCTATAAAACATTTTTGGCACATAGGTAGTTAACTCAATATATAGCTGTGGCATGCATAATTTTAATTATTTGGATTCCAGATACTTAGGTTCACTCAATAAACACTATATTAGGAAGTATACTTCAACCTTTCTCCCAATCCCGACGCAAACGTAGCTAACTTTTGTTTTCTCTAGTGCCAGCACTCCAACGCAGCTTGTTCAGGTGCCAGGCCGTTCAAATTCAGCGCAACATTGCCGTATATAAAAAGCTACAATTAATAAGCACATGCAATGTTCATACCTTTCGGTTAGTCCTTCTGGTTTTCTATGTTTGTCAGAGTTACAGATTGGTTGTTTGCCTTGTTCGCTAGAACAACTTATGCGGCTAATATTTGTCCCCGAGTTGAAGCTGACTAGCCATTGTGGCTCGAAT
>NW_008752279.1:37474-78566 GCF_000715545.1 Opisthorchis viverrini | reverse complement strand
TTTCGAGCGGCATCCAAGACGTTTGCTGCAAACATCATCATATTTTTGTTGCGATCGTAGGATTGGGGCATTGACTAGCTATTTGCTCCAGATTTGGATTGGTTTGAATATGCTTAAATGGTCGATTGACAATGTGGACGGATATAAGCGATCAACCCAGTCTGTACCTGGGTGACTAAGCTCACAACCGCAACACAGAGAATAACACAATTACGGTGGCCGTCTACCTCTATCTCACAATCAAATGCATCAAGCAGTTGAGGGTAATCACCTGAAGCATTTCTGGCAGTGTTCATTGTTTATCTGAATTTCGGGTATCCGAACTTTCTTCAGATGAGCTGGGAAGCAGTCGTATTATCCGAATCTGCATCGAGCTGAATTTTAGTTGTGCTCCCGTTTGCTCTGGTTGTCATTCACTTTTGACGTGCATTGATCTGGCTATCGAATGTTGCAAGCGTTACGTTAAAGTAAGATTCGGACTGGCTTTGTCTGTTCCATGACCTCAGGGATTGATTGCGCCTTCAGCTAGATTTTTGCGTCAAGTATTGAATTTTCCTATGCCCAAACCAAACGCACACCAAACATTTGTGCATTTTATACGCACATAGTCGTAAAAAATGCCATTCAATGAATTGCCAACATACTGAGCTTTGCTTTGTTTGTATTTGGGATTCAGAAGTCGCTGGCACTCATGGGTAATAAACTGCAGTGTTATATCAATAGTTAGTTGTCTTATTCAGTATTATCGGTCCGATATATCCGCCTAAACGTGACGAAAGACTGCATATAAAAATAAGACACTTGGAGTGGCTTCCGGTCTTAGTAGATAAATTGAAATTTCGCATTAAATAATTAATCTACCGGCATGACTGGTATAGTATTTGGTTTGCTTTTCCGCAGGTTTCATACGTTGGTAGCGGATATTGAACAAAGGGGAACGCTTACCGAAAATTGTTGAGAGTTGCTGCATGGGTCTGTCAAACCATCTTTGTAAATTCTGAACCACGAATCGAAGGTTTGGACGGCATCATTGTCATAAAAGATCTCCATGATGCTGTTGGTTGTCGATTCGACTGAATTTGTATCTGGAGCAGAATTTAGTGGCTAAATTTACGGTTGCTGCGTCACTCTTTCCACCAAACATAATTCCACCGTTTCAACCTGGTTTTGTTATTGTAGCGGATTATTTTCAACGCCTTAGCAGGTATTGCCAGGGTGTTGTGAGTTCGGGCACTACCTGACTGCCATAAGGAGCACGAGACGTTTATTGAAAACATGTGAGGGTGTGCGAGTGAAACAATTACAAGGGACCTCAAGATATGTGAGGGTTACTTTTGTCGTCCCGGGCTGTTGCGGAATTGATTGGATGCTTGGTTGGCCTGCATGCTTGCCGGCTTCCTATTGAGATTTTGGTGTGTTATAGGGACTTAGTTTGTTCTCAGTTGATTTGAGAACTTGACCCTCCTGATATCCGCATAAAGAATGAATAAAACGTGGCACATCTATTACAGGAATATTATATTGTTTGATGGTGGACCACCACGTCATACTGAAACGCTTATCTTGTCAAGTGCTTCAATTCGCAGGTATGCCTACTGGCCGATTTTTCGTACATCATAGTAAATTAATACTGTCCCTTTAAGCATGCACTGAACTATTTGTCGGTAATGCATTTATTTACCATTCGTCAGGAAAACCTAAAAAGGTAAAATAAACGTGATACTGTCTTGACGAACTTCAAAACCCGGTCTCATTCCACAATAGTTTATATAATGTGGTTCTAGTTTGGTTTGAGTTTTTTTCTAACAAAACACACTTTTTTCATTCTAAACGAAAATTGGCGGTTGAAAATCAGGCAATCTGTGTATTTCATACAAAAATCCTGTGAATGAAACCTCCAAACTATTTGCCACGGAATGATAGAGCGCAACTTAACAGCATAAAATAACGCTCCCGCAGAACACAACGCCTAAATTGTGTGGATAAACCTCGTTAACTCTATTTTATGCAATTTTATATAGGTTTGTCTAATAATACGCATAAATCACACGCTACTGTACGTTTTCGACAATTCGGAGCACCATAATTCTTTACGCTCCCAAAAATACACACTAAGTTATGCGTTCTATTGGCAACATTTTGTGTAATTGTCTGGTGTGGTTTCATGAAACAGAAAATGTCTTTTGCAAAATTCTAGATGAGTAAGATAAAAAACGGATGAATTCACTCAGAAAGGTGCGAGCGGGAAAATTCCTCTAGTGCGGCGTTCGTGATAGCTCGTCCGGAATATCTGTAATTCGGAGACAGAGGGGGTTGCAGACGTTAAATCATATGCTAAACATGTGTAAGCGGGAACAGCCAAGTTGTTGCAGTTCGCCGGACATGAACAACGTGACCGCTGTCCTGTAGCATTCACCTTAATAAACTCTCACCGATCACCTTCTGCTGAAACTGAGTTATTAGTAGCAGATTTCCTGATGCATCTTCAATCATACACACCTGCGCCATTTCATTTGTAATTCTCACCAAATGCGTACAGTCCTGGGGACTGGAGATATGTTGAAGGATAAAATGGTCCACTTCAATTTTTGTACGATAAATATGTGCTTCGTATGGCGTCGATAGGCGTTCATATGTATTCCGCTACTCAGCGTTGCCTTGCTAGTGTGCATGTTAGGCTTTTTTGTGAAAAATTTAAGCGTCAGTAAACTTTGGAGTCAGTTCTTCCATAGACTGGGTTATCTAAACTGTGTTCGGGATTCATTCTGTCATATCGAAGAAGCCCCGCAAACTCTAATTGAGAATTGTCTGCCATTTTCTATCTTCACGCGTTAAATATTATATACATTTTCCGTTTAGGAAGCTACATGTGAAGATGAACGCACATTTTCCTCCTTAAAAGTTTGGTTTTGCGAATATTTGCTGTGCTGAATAAAATCAATTTGTTAGCATGAGTTAGTTTTGCATCTTATTATCTAGAGTAAGTACTAGTCCTATCCATCCCAAAGCCATTTTTAAATCGGAAGGAAATAAACGGAATGAACGTACTTGTTCAGTTCCCGCTTGTTACAGCGCACCATAATTAACTAAATGCAACAAAGTGGATGGCAATTTTTTCACACGCAGTCAAAATGCAAAAAAAGTGTGGAGGTTTAAACGCCCTTCTTAGATATAGTATACTTCTCGCTGTATCCCAATTTAAACACCCGTGTAATGGCATTTCTCATGCTTTCCTCACGTATTTTGGCAAAACTGCGCCGAAGAACAGCACGGCGTATTTTGTTGCCCAAATACAATAACACAACTTGGGAACCTGCAAACACTAGTAATTTACTGGTTGGATCTAGCCTACGTCTGTCTGTCCAAAGCGAAAATATGATACATGAAACCCATAACTATTCGCCTGTGATTTCCCTTCTCTAACAATAGAGTGATTACAAAAGAATTATCGCATAATTTTCCTATTTTAAGGAAAATTCCTGTTTCACATAATATCCCATTAAAGGATTTGTTTGTTTGTTTTGGTTGGTTTGTTTTTATTACAATAAAAGAGATTCTAATGAATGCACAAATAACAAATATGGACGACGGGTTTGCCAAGTGATATGAAGTAGGGTTAATCTCCGCAAAGACGCCAGCCATTTTGAGGTTAATGTCGACTGTAATTTAAAATTCAGAACATTGAATCGACAAGAAACAAAACTACTTTGGTTTTTGTTATGATGCTTAGTGGGAGGATCAGAAATCGTTTCATTCAGGATAACCTGATTACAGCGACATCCCAAAGGATTAACCTAACATATCATCAGAAATTTAGGCTGTGTATTACTTTGTCTTTGATCGGAACGCTCCTACATGACCTGCTGTCTAATCAGGTAATAAGCATTTGAGTGTTTCAAAAGTACCCGCAAAGGAACAAATAGATACCATCCTTTGAAGCACTTGATAAACCATCGCCGTCACAATGTTGATTAAACTGCTCCAGAAATCCGTGTTGCTACACTGTCCGTGGTGGGGAATTCGAAGCTATCCATCTAAAATGTTTATTAACCACCGGACATCCACGGCACTGCAATTCGTGGTCATAATTCTAAATGCTCAGCAAAAGTATTTCAATGAGCGTTTCGTAAACCTGAAGGACATAAATGGTGCACAGTACCTTTACTTGTGCGCACGGCACCAGGCTGTTAGCAAGCTGTTTAGTGTAAACTTGTTCAATAGCGAATAGAATTTGTACGGAACCGCTTTCTGAGGAGTGTAAAAGTTAAACGTAGAGGGAGCTCGTTCGATTTCTTCGAGAAAAAGGTCTTGGTGAATACAATCCTGACATGTTGTCTTGGATTTCGCTGCAGTAATTATTGGTATATTTTACATGGTGTTTAGCTAAGCTACCCGCAAGCATAAGAATCGGGAGTGTTCGTAAGTTGGAAATGCAAACAGTACCCTACTATCGCAAAAAAGCATTAACCCGGCGCCAGAATAGCAGTTTATCAGCTGTCAATGTATTTCAGCCACGAAGTAAACCGACACCAACGTATTCGTTTGAGAATTGTGTTAGCGTCTTGGATACAAGATGGACGCCTTATTTGACATCAAAATGGCTATACTGCCCACGGACCAAAATAAGCAAACGTAGCAACTTTTGTAACAGGCATATGCTGATTTAATCCCGAAAGGAAAAATCCCTTGGATGGCCATCTCTAAATGTACATTCTTCTCGTTGTGTGATCTGATTTTACTGCTGAGTTACCATTGATAATTTGAAAAGCTTTGGTAATTTTGCAATACAAGATTTTTTTGCGAGTAAATCAAATGTTTGGTCGGAAACCATACATAAAACTTTCAGACGTATTCCTGAAACCTACACCGAGCGGTACTTTACAGAGCCTTTAGTTGAAAGGGTTTTCATCAAGGTTGTAGCCTTTTATTTGTGGAAAGCTTTCGACTGCCTGAATGAAGGGGGAGTATTAGATGCACAGTTCGCAAATGGCCGAGTGTAGGCGATTTCAAATTTTTCAACCGTGTTGAGAAGCAACCTTTGCTTGTAGTTCATTCATGTCAAGTTTCCTGCCAGCACTTAAGCAAGCATAATTGACTCTCAAGTCTTCATTCAGATTCCACGCCTTCAGTGGTTTAATCGAACACTCACACTGTGGGTTGCAATAATGGCTTAAATCTCTAACTAATTTGTATTTCAGACTAAACAAATATGTCCTTAAATATAGCCACAGTGTGGCAAAATAAGAGTTTCGTTTAATGTTCTTGTTGAACTTACGGCGGAACAGATTGATCAAATGTTTTTGATATAGCTGACAAGATGTTCCATATAAACGTAAATTCACAGGCCAGGCTGTGAACTTGCAGAATGGTTTCATCTCAAATGCAACGGGTATTCTTATGCATCAGAATGCATAATCAAGGCTCTATTGTTCGCGAGCTGTTACTTTAAAAGTGAAAATGGTAGTTCGGTGGACCTGAATAATTTGAGCCAACGTGTATAGAAATATAGATGAAGCAAGTTTTCATTTGAGGATTCAGCGTACTTCCCCAGAGAACTGTATCGAGAGATCTGAAATATGGTTGGGTTGATATTATAATGGTGTCTTCATTGCCAAGAATAAAATGTACTATGTATTAAGTACATTGAGCAATAAGTTCAACCTTGCTGAATTACGCGCAATATCGAAACTTCATGCTCTCCAAATAAAGCTTTATAAAATACATGGTTACGTCTATACAGTAATGAAATAAATTTGTACGAACATGAAATAACAGGATTAAGTAGGCTTCTATACAGCGGTTAGTGAATTGTTAATTCCCAGATGGATTTCACAGCTCACGCTGATTCAAGCGAAGTTTGTCATTGGTGAGCAGCACTCACGTGTGACAAAATCGGTTTACATTCCATCAAAATGACGTTGTATGTGCTAAAGGAAAAAGCTGGGAATCGCAGTGTACACAGTGATAATAGTATAAGAAAATCAACACTATCCCGCAAAGTTTGCACGAATTTCTCTAACACAGAAACCCAATACGCCTTTTGCAAGAATGAAATCGTTTGGAAAGGTGAAGTCTCTCTAGGAAAAACGCGTCCCTAAACCCGAAGTATGCGCTCAATTTGGGCGGAGATCCTGTCCTCTACTCCGTCCATCTAATAAATGTGAGTTTCAACACGTACGGTGTAGCCAGTGACCTTCTGGGTTCCGACGCCAGAGGAGCGATGGCAACAGATATCCCATTCACCGGAAAGGAGTGTATGGTCTTTCACCGACACGGTCTTCACCGCCATAGGCAGATTCAGCTTATTCAGCCACTTCAGAAGAACTAAACGCATAATTAGCAGTGCTTTCGACTGCGGGAAATTTGGAAATGGATTTTAAATCAATATGTGTTCGAAAGTTTCTGAAGACTAGAAGCCGTTGATTAAATATTGTCCACACCGGTAACTCTGCATTAGCTTGGAATAGGCCGACTGTTCGCGGGTGAACGCTGTTGCTTTACCACATTCCGCGTCATCATATTCTGAACTGGAGCTCCAACGGGTTAAGTCAAACTCACATACAAACGCTTACAAAAACAACAGCTGTTTGCCCAAATTGATCTCGGTCGAAAAATGGCCATCTAACTGTCGTTAGAGAGGGATGCTGCCGAGAAACTATATGTTTGTTTTTACGCATTTGGTCATTAGCGACATTAGTTTTATCAAACCAAGATGTTATTTTTAGCAAACTGTGCGTGATGGACATCCGCATGTTGCATCCACTTCTTAACAGGGAATCATATTTGATCGAAATGGAAAATGATGGAAAGCGATTCAGTAGTGTAGGCACTGGCACATTTCACATCATATTCAACAAATAACTATGACAGTGCTGACGGCTAGAGTATAGTTAATGTCTGAGCAAACCATTGGTGATGCTCCTACAAGCATAGTTTCTCCTACCATCTCTAGCTTTTTTGCTTATCAGGCAGGGAATACGGCAATAACCAAACCGTTCGGTGACATAGCTTGAAGTAATATGCTAAACTTTTGGTCCAGTCAACCGAACTCCGACGAACACAGGGTCGCTCATGGGGAACCCAACTACTGTCGAGTTGAATTTGGCATTCTTCAAAGCCTTCTCAACCATTCACTGTTACGTTAGGCAGACACTGACATCGTAGGTAAAACATCAAATGCGGAAGCGGGAGTAGGAAGTCTTCGCTTTACGCTCCAGGCAAGTAAATTACAATAACCGTGGGTATAACTCCAAACTTGTTGCGAACGTGCCACTTGAAGCATGATCAGGTCGGTATAACCAAAAACTGATGCACTTCATTTTATGCAGCATCCTTGTTTGAGAGCACGTATCGAACATTTCACAGTTTGACAAGTTACGGGTCTGTGAGCGCGGAGGCTGCGCAGTAAACGTTTTCGTAGCCAGCAACGTGATGCAAGCTTTCCTAGGATATAAGTGCTTCAATCCTACGTTGTTAATTTGTTTAGCACATATTATAGAGCTGTCAGCCTTTATGGGACCCTGTGACAACAGAGACGATTTTCGCAAGTACAGGTACTGCGAGTTCAAAATACGTCACTTAACCCGGGCCAAATACGCCGTGTGTTGCTTCAACTCACCTCTGCTGCAAATGCCGAGGCAGACGTTCTAATATGCGCGTGTGATTGCTTATCCATTCAAATCTGCTGGATAATGTGTCTTGTGGATTACCAAGTCAAGTTAACAAACATAAGGATCAGTCTCCAGAAGCAGTGGTCACTTGAGGCCTCCCAAAAAGCGTCCTGGGAATATTCCCGGCCTCCTGAAAGACTGCTTTACTAGGATAGAAATGTGTTTAATGGCCTCTTCCGCTTCCCCACGGCACGCATTGATGTTTATTGTCACCGTTGAACAGCTGATCACCTATAATTGTCTGGATAGCTTTAACAAGCTTTTAACCACTTTTAACCTTTTATCAGGCTCCACACAAACCAAAACCGACATGATTTCCGGCTAACTCACAGCTAGAGGCGCGGTGCAATGTTCAAAGTGCAAGGTATCCACTTAGTGCAACGTAATTTGAATTCCGCCGGCGACATCCTTCCTGTTGTGATTTGTAGATGACTGCGGGTATTCTGCTTCCGTTAGTTTGACCATTTTTAAAAATTTATCGCACTATGTCAACTGGATAAAAAGCCACGTACACGGTCGCCTGACATTGACGTTTCGTCATTAAAGGAATCATAACCCAAAATCACCCGCTTCCGAAACTCCAACCCTTGTTTTAGCTCTATTATTTTCATCTCTCTCGCAATCGCTTCCTTCAGTATAAGCTAATCGTAACAAAATATCTGCCAACATGACTGTTGAGATCTTAAACGTCCAACCGAGATTGGTCGAAGTGGAAAGCGTGGGATAACGAAACAGGCTGAACAACGGGAATGTTGCAAACAAAAAATATCGAAAGTATTTTTCACTAGGCTATCAAATACGGGGTTCGACCGACTATGAAGTAACTTGCCACTACGTCATTGGATCATATTACTTTAAAATTATCCAAAGTTTTAATGTGGATATAAGTCTGGGGTAAACAGGGTGTCTGAAATTGGAGTACGTTTGATGGTACCTAGTATTTAGTTTAGCATTGTTGTGGGGTTACGCACGATCCACAAAAGTCCAAGTTTCAAATGAAGTTTTATCAAGTACCATGGATAAAGCGACGAACTAAATTTTATGAGCCCTAGATCGCAGGATTGCGCCTCGTTCTACACACTGATTTAAGAACCGATAATTTCTGAATGAATCCCAAAGTTTAGATTGACTCAAAATAAGTTTGTTATAATCAGGGTAGGTCCAAACGTTGGCTTAACCCTGACATGTAATGTAAAATGAAAAAACGGTTTATGTTTTGGTGTAAACTAGAATGGCGTGAAATAAAAACGTTAAAACGCGGGATTCACGTTCTGCACAGTGAGAATGAGAGTAAATCTGAAAGTATTCAAAGTTTTTTTTCACGTATTTGGGTCACCTGCAAGCCTTTATCCTAATTTCTCCAACCACTTTGCGTAAGTGTTTTGAAATACTATATACATGCAGTTGCTGCCAACGGATGAACGTTTACAAACAAAGTAGAACGGATCGACGAGAATTTATCGGATACCTCCTTCCTCCTAAAGCATCATACTTGTCACTTAAAGTTTGTATTTACAGAGCAGCATGTGAGACGACGACTCTCGTGACAGATGTGTTTATGAGCAAATCCAAACGATGGGACTGAAATGCGGCCAAAAAAGTAAACGCTTCATATGCACCGGGTTTTGAATACCAAGCGTTCTCAGTCGTCCTCTTGAGCCTTCCTGGAAGCCGACTGTTTTCCAAAAGTAATAGACAAACACTGTAAAGCAAGTAGTTTCGTAATTCCTGTAATATACCCCACCTTTCTTTGGATATGGGACAGAAATTGGACACAATACCACAGACTACTAGCTTGCTTCGTCAGTATTAGTTCTCGCTTTTGGTCAACTGGATTGACGCGCGAACACCATGAGCAACCTCAGTTCCAAGCTCTCTACTTCAGCCACCAGCCCTTTCTTGATCCTTCTGGTATCGTTCCCGTATATGCCGTTTGTTTGCGGGTTTTGTAAAAAAAGGTTGCGCTTGTCTATGTGCCCTAAGAACAGCTCCAGTTTTTTCCCTTTGAGTATGCCTATATTTTCAAGCCAGGCCGGCACGATGGTTGGTAGTGGGGGATCCTGGTGATATATTTGCAACAACCTTCAGAGCTGTTGACGCCAATCATGATCTCCAGGATCCCATGTCAAGCATTTGATATTGACAGGCAATTAGCTAGTGATCCTTTTACCCGGCAAGTTCCTGGTCCGAAAGTCATACTCTTATCAGCAAAGTGCGCTGTGCTTGAGGTCTCCGCATGTATCTCTCATGCCGCTTCCAGAAGACCGCTAAACATTGTTCCTGAATGGTTCACTTCCTCTACTCAGCATTAGTCACTGCAAGTCTGGCATATTCGATGACACCATCCGTGTGCCTTAGGAACGGGCTGTATCCCCTGTTGCAACAGTAGACATCATCCCGAACTTGAGCTGCCGGGTTAGCAGTGAGTGAAGCAGGATTCACCTGCTATCATGTTTGAGGGTCTCCTGTGCTACCAACATCCATTCTCAATTCTCATTCATACGCTGGAGATCGTATAGTTGGGCACCAACCGTGTTGAAATCCTTGAAAGACCGACTGTAGTCGACGACTGTGTCAGACGACGGCGTACTTGTCAGAAGCCGATGACTTCAGCGTCTAAACAAACCGTGCGTTGCACCGTGTCACTCTTGGAATCCCATGCTGACCGTTTGCTTGCTAGTGTTGACCTTCTGGAATTTCCCCGAGGGTTACAGTCTGGCATCATGAAACCGGAGATGGTCTTGTCGCTTCTGGACCTCCACGCCTCCAGGACATGTCCACACACCTGGAAAATTATTTGCCGACGTCGCCGTCAGTTAGTCCATCGGATCCCGGTCAACCGAAAGCAGATCCGCCGAGTCAACTACGCCGTTATCCAGACCCTATACCACCAATGACGGAAAGATGCAGCGTCTGCTGTACTCGCTGGGTCATGGAAGGATTTATACAAAGGAAACTGCGGCCTACCTACGGACGCCGAACAGTAGTGGAAACAAGTGCTCTCAGCTCCAAAACCCGCGGATAGCCGACCAAGTCGCGTAGCAGTACCACCCGACCGGAGCTTGATCGAACCAATTGCAGGAGAGGAAGTTGGCTGTACGATCCGTTTAATGGGCAATTCGTCCCCAGGCCTGGACAAGCTCACACCCAGGATGCTCCGACGGTTCAACGCTAATGTGCTCCCTGAGTATTTCAACTTATTTTTGTTATCTGGGGGTTGTTCCCCTCTGTCGTGCCCGTATTACGCTAGTGCCGAAGGTCCCACATCCGGCCTCACCAGATCAACTGAGACCGATCTCCGTGTCATCCATTCTTATCCGTTGCTTCCATAAGATGCTTGCTGATCGCTGGAGTCGTAGATTGCAACTGCACTCACTTCAGTTTGCATTTCTGCATCGATACGGCTGCTTGGAAACCACATCGCTGTTGCATGCCCTGCTTCGTCACTCTTCAGCGGCTGCCTCCAACCTCAGCTTGGCATTTGTCGATATCTCGAAAGCGTTCGATTCGGTTTCGCATGACACAGTCTTCAGATCTGCCGAGGCGTTTGGAGCTCCGTCACCTCTAGTTCGATACATCGCACAGTCCTATGAGAATGCTGTAGCAGTTTTCCCCAGTTCCGAGGTTCACTGCCACAGAGGTGTGAGGCAAGGAGATCCACTCTCCCCATTATTATTCATTATGGCAATGGATGAGGTTCTTGGATTGTCGATGCCGCAACTGGGATACCAGTTCCATGACACCTTAGTAGGTGGTTTTGCGTTCACTGACGACTGGGTCGTGTGTGCAGAAAGTCAGGTACGTCTTAAAGAGAAGCTTGAAGCTGTTGCGGTTGAGTTGGGAAGAGCTGGCATGAAAATAAACGCCCGAAAGACTAAAGTGATGGTTATTTGTGGGGACAGGAAACATCGGGCAACAGCAGTCTCAGTCGAACCATTTCGCTTTGCCGAGGAACTAATCACTCCTCTGGGTCCGACAGACACTGTAACATATTTGGGCATTCCCTTTACCTCCAAGGGGATATCGGTCTTCAACCACCGACAACACCTGCTCAAACTGCTCGAAGGTGTGACACGTGCCCCGTTGTAGCCGCATCAAAGAATGGATATCACGAGGAACTACCTGATACCAAGGCTGACATATTCGCTGGTGCTCGGCCAAGTCCACAGGAACATGCTAAAAGATTGGACAACTACATCAGGCAATATATTCGTGGCTGGCTACGTCTAATGAAGGAAACTCCGATCAGCTACATCCACTTCGGTAAACAACATGGGGGAATTGGTATCTTAAGTCTGAGTGCGACAATCCAGATGCAGCGGAAAACGCGTATGGAAAAGCCCCTTTTCAACTCAGTGCCGAGTACTACGAAATGTGGTCAACGATTCCGCATTTGGAAAAATTGTTCGGGGTATCAGCCTTCCGATCCGAGCCCATGGTGCACCCGTAAACACCAGGGAGGAGCTGGTGGCTGCTTGGGGTGAAAGTCTGCACAACAGCGTTGACGGTCGCGGTGTACGAGAGTTGGTCACTTCGCCTCTCGCGAATCGACGGCTCGTATTCCCAGAACGAGTGTTTCCACGGCTATTAATCCGCGGTATGCAGCTCCGATGCAACCTGCTCAGGACGAGATTTAGAAGCGCTCGGCATGGTCATGGTGGTCAGAGGATCGTATGTCGTGGAAACTGTGGCCGACCGGAGAGTTTGGTGCATATTTTGCAATCCTGCTGGATCACGCATGATGCCAGATGCGCTCGTCATAATCGGGTTGCAAGGGAACTTGCAAAACGTCTCCGTCGACTAAGGTACACCGTCTCCGAGGAGTTGAGAGCCCCCACTTCTACGTCGTTCATCAAACCTGACCTAATCGCTGTTCGAGATCACCGTGCAACTGTAATAGTCGTCAGCATAGTCTCGGATTGGCGTGGAGTGACTGTGTGGAATGAAAAGAAGCAGAAGTATGGTGCTGATGAATATTCCCTTGCCATCATCTCAGCCCTACGTGCCGTCGATTGTGATATCGACTTTGTGGTTCACCAACCGATGATCATCTCTTATCGAGGGATCTGCTTTTCTCAATCCGCTAAGGCTCTTATTGGACTGGGACTTCCTAAGGTCGCAGTCAGTGACTTGCGTTTGCTTGCCATTGTGAGCTACCTGCGTTCTTATGACACTTTTATGCGTGGCGCATGGCATTGAAGGTACATTTTTGCCATTTAATATCACACCAGACCCATTATGACGGTCACTTTGTGCCAGATGTGCGAGTATTGACTGTGCTAGCGCACACTGCGCCTTGAATAGCATTCACCATTACTTGTCCTTTCTTTGGTTGTTGGTCTTTAGACGCGTGTTCCCATACCAGAATCTTTACATACTTTGGGATTCACCTCATCAGACTGGCACTGTCCTTGGCATGATTTCCGATGAGGCGTTTCTCTCTTTTCTCCCATATTCTCCTGTTACTCTTTCGCATTCATCGCTTGCATTCACTTTTTATGTCTATGGCCATGCTCTTCAAAAATAAATGATAATATGTGCCGTGATCCTGACAAGTAAACTGTCGTTGGTCCCAATTGATACTGGATATCCCTAACAGTGAGCGCCGTTCTCTAACCGCCGTTTGACTGGATAGCTTGCGGTCGGTATCCGGGACGCCGTGAACTAAGAACAATGCTGCAGCGAATAAAAGATTGCCGCATTCAAAGGGAGAGCTACAGCCACGTTAAAGGTTAATTTATTCAAATGGTGAAAATTCTCAAGAAATCACCAATAGCTGTTCGCCCTCTTCACAACTACAACAGAGAAGTTTTTGGCACTGTCAGCTTCTCCGGTTATGCCATAACGCGAGCGTGTTTCTGGACTCTTCCCGCAAACAGGAGAAGTCAACTGACCGGATGGCATGGTCGGAAGTAAAGAGGATGCTGTGTTACATCCACCGTCACAAGCCAAACGGGTGTTCACTGTTAAGCAGTACTTCGGAATACTTCTTGACCACATAGAGTGCCACGGAACATTGCAAGCTTTCTAAAATGCAGTTCTCCCGGGGGAGTTCTTGGATAAATTTCAACCTTGACTGATCCGTGTTCTGGGAGCAGGTTTCATCACATAACGTTCAGCACTACTTTCGCGCTCTTTAATGATTCCGCCTCAAAATTGCTCACTTCGTATGTGGATTAATCAAAGTTTTGTGTTGGGTGCAAAGTTTGGCTTTCAATTTTCAATCGGTATCCACCCAATGCCATCATCGGTAACGCACACACAGTTTGTATGCAGCTTCATGCCGTATATGCATCAGTGGTACTCTTATTTCCTTAGCGCTCGGTATTGTTATCATTGCACTAATCGCAACTCATGCTGGCAGATAATTATGTATGGCGATAGTGATTTGTGCATTCAAGCATGCTACAGTTGTAGTACTGAGATCCATTAGTTATACCTCCAAGCATTTTGGTTATTCGGATAAATGGTAACTGAAGTCCTTCAGTGGTTTCTTATCACGCTTCTCCTGTAACAGCAAAGTGGGCATCGGCGAGCCAGTCGATCATCGTGGCATGTTCACTAGCACCTCAGCACCCAGGGGGTCGGTTGTCATTGCCACTCGGTACTGGATACCGAGCACCAACATCATCTCTTCGGCGGTATTTGCAAGGCGGTAAACATTAGCAAAACTCCCCTTTCAGTCCCAAAGTAGGACGTCCCAAACGTCACCGCATTCCGATTACGAATATTGTCGGGTTGCATCCCGGTCACATCACGGATTTCTCAAATAATTTCATGGCTTGTGTGTCAAATTCCTCTGCAAATGCTTCATACAGCTCCCTCTGTACGCACGTACGGTTTAATTCGCCCGGACTCTGAGGTGAGACCTTATTGCCGCTAAAATATCCTAGTCAGCTCTTGGTCTTCCTACAACCGCAACGCCCTTCAATTCCGCCATGAATGCCCCACATTTTTACTCCTTAAATCTTGTGACCAAAAAACGCCCCTATCATAGTCACTGCATCAAATAAAGGAACAAACGCAGTCCGCTGCGGGTTTACTTACCTGCAAACACGAACTTAGTGGTAACAAGACATGAGACAATAGAGATCACGTCTCACTTACACAGAGTCTTGAAGAAACGAACTTTATCGAACAATTCGTGATGTAAATTGACTATCAAACAAGGATGACCGAACACAGCGAACGGTTCCATAATATTCATAGTGAACCCCGTTTTCGCGAGTTGAGGGTTTGAAGTTCAACCAACATGCCGTAGACGAATTTCGTGATTCATAAATAGTAGGGCTTGTCTTTCGGATACAGTTCCCTGCGTTTAATTGCCATATTGGATAATAGGAGCGGTGAATAACGGTAAAAGTGGCTACAAGTGCCCCACCGTATGACCACAAAATCACTGACCCGGGAGGGCAAATATCAGGGAGTTCCATATAGTTTGAATAAAAATTGAAAGACAAAATCATCCATATGAAGAACAAGGAAATTCTGATGATGATTTTTAGCAATTTTGAGTGTAAAAATAATGGTGATGGGTACCCGTAGACCACTGCTGATCCCCGTAGTAATGACTGGCATTACCGATGCGACCTAGGAGGCGTCTAGTATTGTGGGGTAAGAATGTCTGGAAGATTTACTTATCTAGTTAAAAGCAGTTTTATTTGGTTCAGTCGGCTGAGCTATTTATGCCAGATGTGTATTTCATATATTTTACAAGGCCCACATAACGGCGCTTCTTTTTCAAAAAAGAACGCAGTTTCTACCCATTTTGTGCCAATTGCTCATGATCGCAAAAAGAGCATTATTAGATTTTATTTGAACAGAAGTCACAATCCTGCCTTTTTAGAAAGTACTTTAGAGCGAATCACTACAAAACCCGTGATTTTCGGACCTGCGCCGGAAAGACAATTTCCACTATAATAAACACCATCAATTATATACGAATTCTACCAAGAAAAATTAGACCGAGACAAAACACACTGAAGTGTACGACGCAAGTCGAAGTTTTCTTCCTTCAGACATATGCTTGCACAAGAGAGAACATTTGACAGAACGGCTTAATAAAACAGCTTATTCACATGGTACGAGATATACGATATTATCGGCATAAGCCTCCAATAAGCGGATGAACGCCTCATTCTGCGGAGTCCGCTGGACAGTAATTCTGTCCCACATTCATTTCAGAAATTAAGGAGGTTACAAAAGAGTGTAAGTTAGGTAGGCAGTTCGCATTTCAAATATACCCAAACCAAACAGCGGCTACACAACCAAGATTTGGACTTGGGCGAGCCCGTCGTTGTTTTTATACGCGATAAAAGCTGTAAATGAACACCAGAATTTATAGTTCCAAAGATAAAACACTCCGCCGAAAGTGTATTGTTTGAAAATCAGACAACTCTCTATAGTATCGATCATTTTACGACCGCAGCACCCCTCGGATGTCCATTTGACATGCCGCACATAGGAAGTACAAATGCTGAAATACTGCCAACTTTGCAAGGCTTGACACGTGCCACTGATATGACTCATAACGCAAGCGCCCTTCTAGCGTGTAAGGTTCCTGTGGAAACCTAGTGAGAATCCGTAAATGATGCTTGAAAGATGTTGAAGTCCGGAAAACTCATAGTTTGCTGTACTTTTCCGGGTTTGCTTGTAGATTGTATACTGCTTCTTTGTTCGTCCAAACAGCTTAGGAATGCTTATCATCGTGTGGCTCTTATAATTACCGATATCTCGTCAGAAAATTTCAGTCAGGCGCTGGATGAATAGGTAAAAGCTCCTAAGGTTACGGTTTCCTGATGCTGCGAGACAAGCTTAGGCATTCTAAATGATGTCAGGAAATTCAAAGGACACCGTCATTCTGCCATAGGTTAGGATATGAAAGACGAATTAGGTGATTATGGTACATAATTCAAAACCAACATTCATATCCACTAGTGACGAGGTTTTACCGTGACAGTGATGCGCTGGTATTTAAGAGCTGTTCCACCAAGGCGAACTTGTGGATCATTGAAAAAAGGAGATTTAAGAATATATACAAAATTAAAAGAGCTGTCCCTGTTGTTTGCCTTCAAATTTAACTACGACTTTGAGAAACAGCATATGTGTTTCACTATGCTATGAGTGGAAAAAGTGGTGAAGTCCAACTTCGGAAGTACGTGAGCTCCTGTTTTGTGTACTTTTGACAACCCATAGAAACCTGGTTGACTGTTACATTCGGGTGCACAAAATTCTCACCCTATTTGACCGACGTTGGGTTTTATTTATTGCAAATAGCTATTAACCCACAGTTTATTCACTTTCAGGGTTAGACATTCTCCGGTTAGATCTTCTTGCATGTACACTTGCACACAACCGTCAAGTTTCTCTTTCTGCTTTGATCAATTAGGTAAAACGGCCAAGATCCAGTGAGGTCAGTGCGCCGACTCCTACTAGTCCTTCGAATTAATTGCCGCTTCATAGGCCATTTGTAGACACGTGGTCAAATCCACAGTGATGCCGCTTCCGAAGCGTTTTAAAATGTGTGTTCTGGGGCCTAGAGTATTTCCACAAGAGTTTGCAGATGGTGAGGAAAATTATACCTCACAATTCACTGATGAACAAGCGGAGCAACAAAGTTCAGAATTTGGATGCTATCAGGAAGCAATGAAACACTGTAACACATATCATTTATGTAGTTACGGTTTGCATACCATTCACATTAAAATGTTGGAACTCATGGGATCTTGTACCATAATGACATGCATTCGATTAGCTCCATGATACAGAATATAATCCAAATTATTAATTACTATAAATTTACCCAGAATAATTTAGCTGCCGCTACTCACAATTTGCTTTGTAAGAGATGAAATCTTACAAAATATGCTTAGTCGTACAAAATATTTGATGTACAACCACTTACCGCTATAACACAGTCATTATGGCGACCAAATTAGGCATTATCGAGGAAAACCCAGAATCTTTGGAATTCTGCTTGTGAAAGCGATCGACGGAAGTGAGAAAGAAAGTTTCACAATGGATGGTAACTTGTGGCCCTGGCGGGTCTCATTTACTAAGATGAACTGCTATGTCTTGTATGTACGTATGTTGTTCTAATATATCGCGTCCCTGATTCACGGAGTTCTAACCAGACGCGCCTAGTTCATAACTCATCAGCGTCGAAATATTTATTCGGGATGAGTGACAACTCCGCCTGGATTAAGGTGAACGTAATCAGCCGCACATCCGTCGGGCACTTCATAAGATTGAGTTTAAGCATATTATAATGCTATCGAGAAAACTATTGATTTTCTATCTATTCCGATCAACTCATGGTGCCATGACAATTTTCTAAGGCAAGAAACAGTCGATTTTGTGCGAATACTGAACAAATGACTGAGTATCATGAGGGTAATTTAATTGCAGTGGGCTTCATTTTATCAGAACGTCAGTCTTCATGCGAGATTATTATACATATTTACGCTGCTTTAGTTACGATACTGCCTGAGCTCTGTAACCGACTGCGCACGAAAACATGAGATTGCACATTTAGGTCGAGGGTATAATCACAGAATACTGGTTTACAGAAAACAAACTGCTTCAATGTACGTAACTAAAAATGAGCTGTGAATAAGTTCTTCGATTGCACCGGCAATTCACGACTTGAATAAAGCCACTTAAAGCATTGAACGTGCCAGTTCTCAGTGCCCATATTCTGTATTCTCGGCTTTCCTGTTGAGATGTATACATTTTAAGTTTTTCCGGTTAGAAACCTCAAATTGACGCTATGTACCAGTTATCGTTAAGTGGAGTAAGGTGGTTAAAATTCATTTACGTTCAGCGTGCAAACGCTTGTCTTCTAATATCAAAATACGATAGCCGTATTGACGTGAGGCGCCTCCAAGTGCATTTATGAAGATCTGTTTGCAAACAGGCGCCCTAGAATATAACTGATTTAGCCTTGGACTCATGAAAATTCCAAATCAATCGTTATTAGTTATTCTTCACCGGAGGTTTTTTCACAAAGAATAAATTTTGTAAGTCTATCGGGAATAGACGACAAATTTTATGGATGTCCTTACAAATGTTGTGGCGAGTGGAGGCAAGTAGATGCGCACACCTCGGAGAACCATGGAGCAATAAATTCACTCTTAAACACTTCAAACCAACCAATTTAACTTTAGCGAATCAAGCCACTATTGATATCAGTTGTAATTACTCAGTCAAACCGAGAAATTTTTATCAGATTTTACATAATTTGAAAAGAGGGTAGAAACTGCCTGGGCGCTAAGATTTCTTTTGTGCGAAATGAGTAAATTATGGTGATTAACTAAGAGAAGTTAGTATTTGCGCAGCAATTTTGTGGGCTATATCGTTTAGGTAATACGGCGTTCTTTATCCACTTAACTGATGACATAACCGTTTTGAAAAAAAATGGGTACTTTGATGAAAGTTTCAAAGGTTCTTCGGGTGGGTTGGTGTTTCTTTCAGCGTGTATGAGGCTGGATACGCATATACTAGCACAAATGTCTTCGAAACAATACAGTTTCATTTGTTGCTACTAATTAAAAGGAAGTAGCACACTGTCAATCCAAAAACGCTACGCGTGCTTTGGGTTTCGGGCATCAAATAACAAAATATATGTGGCATGATTAGGTTAGTTTTGCAGAGCAGTTTAGGTTAAGCTCATTGACAAAATATATCCAGGCATCCTAAACTAAAATATCGATTGTATTTTCAGAGTAGTTGAGGACATCTGGGCTTCTGAAAATGTTCTAACAACTGCTGTAGGACTTTAAAAATTTGAAGCCCCACAAGTTTGAAGTAAGAAATGCGGTACCCGAGTGTGAAAAAAATGTAAGATAGCCTCGATTGTTGTAAAGATTTTTTGAGGAAATGCTTGTTTTTATTTGGGCATACTTACGGTTCAAATCACGCTCCGAAACCCGTTCACAAAGGGTCATATTTAGGGTTTTACGATCGTCAGATTTTGAAATCGTGATTATTAATTCAGAGATATTCATATTTTGATATACGACCGGACAAATTGCTGCTAAACATAATCAAATATGGGCGAATCATTCTACGCTTTACTATAATTTGTTGGTCGATGTGTCTCATTCATACTTAGGCGTTTGAGATCACCAATATTTAAGGAAGGTAACCGCAGCTGGAAAGTTCTCAGCAGTACTGGTCGCGTGAAGGTCACATTGTAATATGTGTTTTATTTAAAAGTCTGTTGGGTAAATGGCGATGAGTCCATTATCTTTGTTAAGGATGTCTCACATATTTCAGTGGAATTGTTATACTTGACAAGTATATCCCGGTAAAAGACGCAATTAATGAATTGAAACTTATGACAAACCTTCGTTAATTTTGTGGCCGAAAAAAAACTAAAAGTTTGACTTGATTAAATCGTAAAATACATTCAATCTATGATCAAGAAGACCGCTGATGATGCACATTTCCAACGTTGATAATGCGAATAGATATGCGTTTATTCATTCCGCAAATATAAAATATTCATTAAAATGGCCAATAGAGCAGCATCGTCAGAGTACCGAAAGCACTACTATGAGCCGGTGTGTCTGCTGGAACGCGTTTGCACAACAATAACCAGTGTCTTATACGAAATGGGTTTTATATTGCCCACTGCTTCTAGTAACCCCGTATTTCACATTTGAAAATTAGTGCAAATATTTATATCTCGGGCCTTACCAGCCTACCTGGGATTCGTAATATTTATTATATTCTAATCAGCACTTGCCATTACAACTGGACTGGTGGGTACAAATGATTGAGAATGTAGACTATCCCTTACAAAAATTTGAAAACTTCAAATCCGATAATTCGTTGTCTGCTCCACCGTGAGTACAGCATACCTATAGATTTCATTATATTCATCTTGCTTACTTAGGGTGCCAAGTGGTCTCATGATATTGGCAGAATATTTATTATTATAAACAAACTGGCGAGTGAGCTTGTAAAAAAATGTTGTCCTAACATGTCCAGAGCAGGCACACCTGATATGATCAGTGGTTTAGAGACACCTATCGCTTAACTACACTGAAGGAACATGTCATCCTGCTCAATATGTTCCAATGGTTTGGATAAATTGACAGTAACTCTGGCTTCACTCTATTTTATTGAGGATCTAGAGCCACTCTTCCGGTTAAAAAGGGTTGCGAACGTTTGTTCACTCAATCGTATCCGGAATACTGTGTGGTGACTATCGTCTAGGTTTATTCTTCCGAAAAAAGTTTGTTGTAGAAATTGATCTCAGGCAACTTTTTTAATTATCTTTTCATGTCTTGCAGCAGAAGCCTCATGTTTCCTAAGCTAACCAATTAAATTGCGCACAGCAGGATTAAAGCAATATGTCCGTTTCTGCTAGTGATTTTGGGGGTTTGTCGCAAGTGACGGTGTTATATCTGCTGATTTGCAAATCTGTGGTATCTGCTGCTGAATCGCTCCTAGTGCGGGTTAGACACAAAGAAGGGGATAAAGTGGCTATGTTCCAAACGAGCGAGTGAGTACGTGCTAGTGCGAGAGCAAAAGTTACAACAGCCCTACGCTATTTAAGAAAGACTTTCTCGCATTATTCCAGGCTGTCCGAAAGGCTTAGTGAACACCCATGACCATCGATTACGCTTCCATTAAATGAGTGAACGCCGATGACATTCGGTCGTGATTATGTGGATTGCCGGAACACTCATCGGCTTTTGCTGAATAGATTCAATGATTGACTTGCCTGGATGCTTGCTGGCTTTGCTATTGAGGTTTTGATGAAGTCTAGGGGTCTCAATAGGTTTCGGGCGTTCCGAGGTTACTTTCATGAATATGACTTTCCTAAAAGACGGCAATTAAATGCTCAATAAATGGGAGCATGCACCATATTGTTGTTCGTTCCCTGGAGTTAATGGTGGAGGCGAGTAATGGTTCGATATACGCATGTCTTCTTGGTTTATAAACATTCTGCTTAACACTGAACCAAGATATGTAGCCCGTCTCTGTGGTTCACCAAAAACAAAAACAAAAACGTATTAGCATTTGAAATGAAAAATGAATTTTGATGTTCACACATGATTCTCGCAACGATTAAGTGTTGATGTTCTTGATATTTTGGCACGCCTAAACATGTCGTTATTAGAATTTTTAAAATCCACTGCTGGTAAATTTCTGTATAGCATTAATTCCAAATAAGAAATGAATGTTTGGTCAACTTTGAGTAAAATATTGTGAGCTTTAGCACTGGCGCCGAAATCAATTGAATTGGAATACGGATAAAATCAGCTTCAAAGTAATAGAGGTCGTTTATTTGATTTGCCACTTTTTGACCTTAGTGACAGTCTTTGTGACAGGCAAAAGAAAAAGGAACACAACGTTGACCTGATACTACGCAGATGATTTGAGCCTGACCTGACCTGTGTGAAATGTACGCTAAACACTTGCATTTTAACCGTCTGCACAGCACCGGTTTAATTTTGAAACTGTAACAGTTGCGCTGTTTGTGAATCTGCACTGGGATATCCAAGAAACAAGGCATTCTGCACCACGTTCTAGCATACCGTTAGATAAAAAACGCTCCATTTTACAAAAGCGACACAACGAAATTAGGGGAACCCTCTAATTTAAATTTTAAAAAATATAGAGTGGCACAATTTTTCAGTGTCTTTTCCGTTCTTTGGAGCTCCTAGGATGTCTCTGCTGCTCCTACTGCTCCTTGAATATCAAGTACATTTTTTGTTTGAGCGCTCATTGAATGAAGTGTATCTCAGTGTGTATTTCTAAGGCATAAAAAGCGATGAGGCGCAAGGTATAATGTACAACCATTGAATGACTTATTACTTGTGTTCTTGTTCAAAAATTTATCACGCGAATTGAGATTCCACGAGTTAAGTAGTAAATGAAGAAATAAAGAGATAAATTGTGCTCCTGTTCATAATCCAAAAAAAGCATTATGATAGAGTCAATAGCCTGCGCAGATGACTTGCCTATTTAGGGTTAACAAGTTTGTATCCAATAAGATTGTCTAATGTAACAGACTATTAAAATTTAGCCATCACTTCCACCCTCTACTTCATGTTCCGTGTTCTTCCATGCTTCTGGATGTGAGCTTCGAAATCAACCAAATCTACTTATGAAAAGGGCGATATCATGAAAACCAAACGGAATTCACGGGACGGTTTAATTCGTCTGAAACTATACACATTATTTTGTCCCTGGTTGTTACTGACGACAATTATTTTCGTATAATTTTGCTGGTGTGAGGATAGTTGAAGAAACCTCTGGGCCTTTTGTCTTATTGCCCATCAAGGAAAAAACTATCGTCTAAGAAGACTCTGCTGCGTAACACGCCTGTCAAATTTTGGCGTGTCAAATAGCTTCTCATCTTCTGCTCATTGCGATTCCTATCATTAATCGTCTGGATTATGCGGTCTCAAAACACTCAGTGGATTGCGCGCTCATCGTAGGGACATTTACAGCAGTGGGCACACACCATTTACTGTCATATGAGTACACATTTTGACCGATAGTATAAAATGCCTTGGTGTGAAAAGAAGTGGAATGTTTAGTTGAGAGGAGGCGAGATCTGGGGTGTTGTAACTATTTGAGGATGCTTTCACATTAGCGTTTAGTCAGAAAATGTTTACTCAACCGAAAGCAAAGGGGATCTTACATCTACTGAAGCAGGCATTGTGAAAGTGGCTTACAAACGTAAACGTAACTTTTGCACATGAAGATAGTACCCTTAGCATAACCAAATAACCTCCATGTGACTCCGTCGGTGCAACGTTTTTGAGGTTTCCCGTAATCGGATTTGCGTTGTGCCAAATGTTAATAATGATATGAATATTTACTAAAACCGAGGGTTTGATAAGGTTTCAATTTTTATACCCATGACGGTTACTCCGAAAATGGCTTTCATTACATTAGCGTGTACAAATAAAGTTCATTTGAGGGAGCCTCACATTACTGGCTAGGGAATAAAAAGACCATTCAATCCATTACACGCAAAATTCGGGGGATGTTCATGTAGTAAACAGGAAAAGAATTAGATTCACTAAGTGGGCTTACAAAAGGCAGATTAGTGCATCGATCTAAAGGAACCGATGATGACACTAAACAAAACCCCATCGTCGGTTTAAAGTGATATGAAGATTAAGTGCTCTGATATATTTCAGTTATCAGCAGAAAACACATAATGAGTTATTTTCTACGCATTTTGTTGGCCATTTGTTTTGATTATTGTGTTACAAGCTTGATTTTCTTAAGAAACAATCCTTGTCCTTCATCTTTGGTGTGCTTGCTGCCATAAGTGAAGGAAAATCGTTGGGGCTATATGCGGCAAATCTCCTATGGACATGATCCAGCGATCTCTTTGTTTCGTGGAATCACTATTACACTGCTGCTTCGAAATTTTCATTTGGCTGCTCATCATATCGGGTGCAACTCTCATAGTTTTTCTTTTCATCCACTACGGTATAAATCGTAGTATAATTGATCAGCTGACGTGAAATAGCCTAGCGTTAGAGCGTGGCATATTTTCGCGCATATTATTACACTAAGCAAGTCTGTATGAAATAAAATATTTTTAACTAATATGAGGGCGGCACTTTCGGTGTGCAGTATCGTTCAAAAAACATCCTAAGTGATACAATGGCGTTTTGTATCACTTTGCATAGTTGAGCAGATACTCAAAATTAAGTGTTTTAGGACGTTCGTCAAAATATATATTAATGACATGCGTGGCAGAGCACCGGAGGTGACATGCAGGCGGTCAATATGCTTTGACCTATTCTTTTGGTGAAGCACTCTCTATCTAGTTTTGATGACCCAAAGTTATTCTGTTGTCGTACAGCATCGTCTGACCGTGAAAACATACAGATGCTGAGTGAGCGTTGAGGTCATATAGTGACTTAAAGCAAATGATACTGTGCTAATTTGTTAAACCATGTACGACAGTTTAAGAACGCTGTAAAAGCCACAAGTTATCATGTACGCTTGTTCTACATCATCACGCAGTCTAATAATTGAGCACACATTCTATCGGCGTCTTTATTTGAGCTTCAGATAGACGGGAATTACATTGGTTTTATCCGCAAAATTTTGAGGACGAAAGAATACAATGTGAGTTATTAAGGTCGGCTGCTAAACAATAAAAACGCTGCCCAACTGGCTTTAATTATGTGAATTCGTCACCTTAACTGACGGGACTGAAAATAATCCATGCACCACAATGATTTATTTCGTATTATTCGAATGCCGATAGTGCATAAGCCATGGAGTGTATTTGGTGAGATTCTTTGAAGGAGACAGATAGCGCGTCACGGATAACCTCAATATTCGCTCAATGGGCTTGGAGATATCACTTTGCAAGCCCGGTCTCAAAATTTTAGGAGCTCACAAATGGCTTTGCCATTTTGGAGTTATTAGCACTTATCGAAAATTATGTAAAAATTATTTTACAACAAAATCGGAGTACTGAGCATTCAAATAAAACAGCGACCGAAAAGTAGATTATTAAAATAGCAGCAAATTTACTAAGGCGCGACGGCTAACTAATATTTGATCAGCGGAATTGCTAGTGAATATTTATATCTCACACAACCAAAAGTCATCCATCCAGTTAGGAGCGGTTTGACAATAGGCATATCCATCATATGGAATATCGCGCTGACTGACGATATTCTAACTCGAGAGCAAGCGGCCAATGTGCGGTTAAATCGCTCTCCTAAACGCCTTCATTGTTCTTATCATTTACGCAAAAACATTGCGTATGTGTGCTACGAAAACGCGTTTTTTATTCTTCGCAAATACATGATTGCATGTGTTATCGTGTGTGAAAATATCAGAATAGTTAAAAAATATTTAATTTGTCTATTTTTTGGAATAATAAGCAATATGCTCAGTCATGTTTCTGATTTGATATCTGAAATGTTAATTTGAATTTCAAAAGTTTGGTTAAAATTCAGGTTTTAATTGTAACGTTCAGAATACTTTGCGAAAACAATTTCACAAAAGTCGATGGACTTTAACGGATGGTGCTGGAATAATTCTGTTGGCAGAACTTAGATTGACTATCTGCATTTATGGGAAGCGTGTAAGTTGTTTTTCTATTGCGAAAGACAAAGCCTCACCTTACATAACCCGTCCGTTTGTTTTCCTGTTTCTCCAAGGCGTGAGTACACTAACCAGCTTCAGGGAAGCCTAAAATCATAACCCGCAGTAAAATAATGGATGATTATTTTTTCAAGTTGCTCAGTTTTGTACATAACTGCTCAGCAATTTTTCGAATCACACACAGCTTTTGAGAATTTGAGACATCAATGTACATGAGGAAGTCGGCAAGTGCGTGGAAATAGCCTCATTATGAAGACTATTCTGTCGAATATGCCTAGTGGCGTTGGAAAGTTGATAAAAATACCGAATTGTGCATTTTTCTGATAGAAGAACCTTTGTGTTCGAGCTTTATGCGTCCCACTTTATTGACACTCGTAATTTGGAATTATCGATCACGCATACAGTATTTTGCATCCAGGCGTACGAGATACATATAAGGAGCGCACATTATATTTTGTGATGGTGAAACATGACACAAATATAAAACCGCGGTTTACCACCATCGTGAATCGATTGTGGTATCTAAAGAGCAGCTCTGCTCTGTTTAAGATAGGTATATTTGTTTTCACCCACCACGTATTTCTGCCGCCTAAGTTGTACATAAAAATCTCAATCACGTGATTTCTCTGCGATGCATTCTTCGGCGATAAGCTTGAACAGATTTTAAGCACAGTAAAATGTTTCTATTGCATTTAGCTAGCTCCTATGGAAAATATTTTTTTAGTTGCTCAACTAGGACCTTGTGAGGCAAACCACATTATCGGACATTACTCTTTTGAAGCGTCCAGTAATACATAAGAAAAGAGTAAATCACGTATTGTCTTGTTTTTATGCTGCTCTTAGGCACATTGTGCAACAAACGTGGCAGCTTTTTATAAGACTTTGCTTGCCTGTCTGCAGAGAAGAGCATGTTACAAAAGAAGATTGCGTTCAGCGCAGACAAGCACATGAGTGTCACCTTAAAACTTCGCATCATGTTGATGTCCAGTAGCAACAACCTAAAATTGAATTTAACGTCTGGTGTATTTGTGGTGCACATTCCCGGGGACACTGGGTCCGCCGGGACCCAAGGCACATCTACTCGTCTACCTTTTCGATTCGTTGTATTGTATTTAGTGTAGGGTTTTTGCGCGTAGCAAGCTAAAACGTGGCCAGTTGCGTTCACAAACCACACGCGAGATATCTTGTTGCCTGAGCATAGCTCCATGACATTCAAAACTAGTTTTTCTTCATCAATAATATGACGCCGACCGCAAAAGCTGATTCCATCAGGTATTGCTGAACTATCCCAAAGTCAGAATCAAGAATGACCGATATTTTGGCTCTGGTTGCTTGTACTGTCACAGCCTGGTATAAAAGCGTTCGGATCAGCAATAGTGTATGGGGTTGAGGAACTTGCCTAGAGGTTTCACTGATCTCTCTGTTGCCATCAGAGCGTATGCAGTTGGTTGACAGATTCTGGTTATGCTCAAGTGCATACGGTTGATTCAAACGTCACGGTTGCGCTTAACCACCATGGCTGTTTATGCCTCAACCCCGTTTGCATACGCGCAGGCGGCCAAAAGTATAATGCTACTGACTTACATAAAAATATTCACGACAATCAAGTTTTACTCTTCTCAACTTCGCGTTGGGCGGCAACTGCGTGAGCCTGATCCCATTTGAAATAAGTAAATGAAATAATTCAAATTAATTATTTAAATTAGTAAAAGTAAAATGTTTACTCAGAGCATAATGAGTGTCGGTTGTGGCATGATTTGAGAAGTATCTTTTTAACTGAGTGCAATGCTTGGCTCATGTACCCGAATATGCAGTCTAATAACAATGAAAGATGTACGCTACAGGGACAAGGGTCGTCTCGCATCATGCTACGCAGATATCGACAAAACGAAAACAAACCCTCTTTAATTTCTAAGAACTCCCTAGGAACGAACAAGTGCGTTATAAAAATTTATTTACATAAATAAAGAGATGTGCTAAGTACGCAATCGTCACAGAACATTCCACTGTCATGTTCAAGGAACTGGAGTGACAAACCGAATTCCCATGGTCAACCACGACTAGGAACAAGAGGTACTAAATCAGCTTCAGTATATTAAGGCTAAAATGTGTAACGCATGGTCGTTTAACACACTTAGCCCAAAGACCACCTGCCCGTGGTCTTTACAACAGCCTCATTGACTCGCTAAGTGAAACAAACCTGCATTCGTGTCCCTGCATCGTCATAATTCGTATTTATTTATTGAAACGCAAACCACAATCCGCTTCGCACTGAATTTAAAACAATTATATTTTAATAATTCGACAATTTACAAGATAGTGACCGGGCCAAAATAATCTTGAGGAAACGGAAACTCTCATCCACAGACGTACAATACCAACCTAGAAAGGTCTTGAATGGTCATACAATGTACACCGCGAGAAGTAATGTCCAATCGCCTTTCAGCCATCATCATATGCTACAAGCCTATAACACTTTTCTCGGCTCAGGCGACTCCAGTGTCAAGCCTTTTCAGTCTCAGTAACCAATCCTTTGGCCAGAAATCTTATTGACTTTGTCGTATATAAATTTCGTTGAAGCACCTGGCGGATTCAACGGTTGAAATGGGGTTGATTTTCGCTTTGGCCAGAAATCTTATTGACTTTGTCGTATATAAATTTCGTTGAAGCACCTGGCGGATTCAAACGGTGAAATGGGGTTTGATTTTCGTGTGGCACTCCTATTATGCGTCCTGTTTATTGTCGTAGGTAAGTAAAAATAATTTTGGAGTAACACTTGGTTTTTATTTTGACACCTACCAGTATATTCGAATAGCGGCAGCAAGAAATAGCATTGCTGTATCCCGTGGACGTTTTTTATAACACGCCCTATACCTTCAAAGTCTGTACTTGCAAATTAAAGAAAAAATTGAATGGTTTCTGGAAACATAGCTCAAAACCGACAGCACGGAAACTTAGCAATTTTGTTGAACAAACTGAAAGTGTGTTCATCTGGTCCAAGTAACCGGGAGTGAGTTGGTTTGCCCATATAAAAAATAAGTGCTCAGATAGCGTAGACAGGATTGCAGAAAGTCTTGAATTTAAGGTCGAGTTTACAATTAAAACTTATACACTTATATATGTTATTACAAGTTTGCAACTGATATTATTCTTCCTGGCATTGTCGACAATAAACTTGATGAAGACCTCACGCGCCCATTAATTATGAAGATGTTGAGTGCCGTGTTTGAAAACTCGATCAGCCTGTATTTAAATTACCATGATTTCAGAACAAGCAAGTGGTAAGTTTTCTTAAGTTTGATACCGAATTCTTGTTTATGCAACCAAATGACTTGATATTATGTATGCTTTTTTAAACTCCACGCGGCCTACCGCCGGAGTAGCTTGAAGTCCGTTGCATAAACTCTGCTGAATGATTTCTGATGTTTCCTTCGAAATAAGAGATGTTGCCTTCTTCTGTGGTCTAGCGGTGTACGACATGTCTCCAACGGTTTGCTTGAAAACATAGCGACCTGGATACTGCAGCCTTTATCTGAGAAAACGCAAAGACATATTTTGGAATAAAGCTCCAAATTTGTCGGAGACAAGGCTTATTTCGAATGAGCCAAAAATGTTTTTGAAAGGTGATTAGTTCAAAAATGTCCGGTGAAGTGACGCCACGAGCGTTAATTTTACTGGCAAGACAAATTGCATTGACTGTCACAAACAAATAGAAATTTGTATTCTTCCATCGCTGCTGTTGCCCACACGTATGAATCATTAAGTTTTGCAAAATCTGGTAAATGTTTGGAAATAACACGGCTGATCATATATGTTAACTACTGTGAATATTGGCCGAAAGGAAATCCGGTTAGGATTTCGTGACGAGCACTTCAATATTATCATGTCCCGCATCGCCGATGCGCCCGGTGCTCAAAGAGACCCTGGATGGCTGTAGGTGACGACTCCGATTCCCCTCACCCCCTTTGAAGCAACAATGAATTGTGGTTAATAAATTTCGAGATGCATTTACACCGGTTATTCACCCATTGTGACGATTTGTAGAAGTTTATTTGCCATTAAACTACCCAATTTCGAAAAATAAAACATATCGTACCGTCGTACTGCGATCTCCAACACCGATATATTCATTAACACTAAAATAACATGCTTATTGTTCTCCTTAATCAGCCCAAGAGGGTAAGAAAAACTCATCAAGCATGCTTTTTGGAGCTATTGAACTACTCTGAGTGTTCAGTATGCTGCTTAAATTTAGGTGACCTCAGGGCCATCATGAATGACAGTCAAAGACACGGGCTGCGAAATGTCAATTCAAGGTTTAGAGTTATTCCCCGAGGCTCTTTTTGCACTATGCGGTCAATGAAACTCTCAATTTATTCACTTTGTTTGAGAGAACGTGTAGGTAACCTTGAAGCCGATTCGCAATATTTTTTCCAAAACTGTACAATCATACGTGTTAGATTACGTGGTAACTTTTTATAAGTTGTCGCTTGTATCAACACACAAGTGACATCCTTTGATTATTTTTAGAAAAGTTTAGCGGCTGCTGCAGACAGAAAGAGAAAGAGCTGACTAAATTATTGTCTACTTGTTGTGGAACCCGAAAATTAGAATTACAAGCAACTATAGACGCAAATACTCAGAAACGCATTGTTAATTGGTGAAGAGAATTCCAGAATAGATAACGCTGGCAAACCGCTGTACACTTTGAACCAAAACAGCGGTTGTGTGAGCAGGGGCATAGCTAACATTTGCAATTCACGTTACAGCGACCGAAAGGTTGCTTATTTTAAAAACATACGACAAATGACTAAGATTTCACGCCGGTGTCACAAGCACCTTTTGATGACATTTTTTAACGTAGTCACATTTTACGTAGGTACGCACAACCTTTATATCAAAATAGGCACGTGGATAAAATCATTTTTCTGAAAGTAACGGATTGAAAGACACAGCATCAGTTGAAAAAATGCCTCATCAATGTAGATTTTGTTTGACAATGGTATATAATGAAGTCCGCGGTGCTTTTACGAGTTCTGTTGAAAAAAGCTAGGATTATTATATACACGCTTTCAAATAGAGTTCAGAACAATCAAGTCAATATTTATTGTGCTGCTAAGTTTATACGGTCCTTTCCATTAATAGAGTAAAACAGAGGAAATTGTTACTTATCGCCTGGTCAGTTAGAAACCTGTATGTAGTATTAGTTTGTCAGAGTTCAGTACTAACTGCCGCTATTGTGAGATCTCTGGAGACAAATGTTTTACATTAGGCTTTGAGACATTGTAATCCCTCATGGATGTGCTCGGAAATATTCCCAAGATATAATTATTTCACTAAGTGTCTTGGTTTACTTTTTGGTTTCTCATTCCAAATTGGTATTAACCATACAGTTAATTATAACGGCATTCATCTATATATACAGGACAACTACATGTGCAGTATGACCAGTTATACATTAAACTGAAAGGAACAGTGTCTGCTGCAACCCCGAAAAGCTTCTGCACCACATTGCCTGATAAGAGCCTTAAAATTAGAGACGGATAAAGTGGTGTAGACGTTTGGTTTAAGAGTAAAAATTACTGTTCGGATAGTCAGATAACTTGTAAATTGGCAGCAGCAATCACAAATTCAAATGAATGCACGAACGTTGGGGACCAAAGCACCTGTGAACCTAGCTTCCAAAGTCAGGCAAAAATCACCTCGTTAACACTCAGTTACATGTCGCTACATGGAAAGCGTGGTGAACAGTACATTCGAAATTGATGGTGCATGTGCTGAACCCAACATCTGTTTAGAGCAGTTTATCTTTATTACATGAGGGTATCGACGCTAATTCAATGAAGTCAAGGCAAACCGTTCAGCGTTGGTTAATTTTCTATAGTGCAGTAACATTGAAAGGCCGAATGTGTGTGAGTAAATGGGCCGAATGGTTCTATACAGAGAGCAGTTTATCTTTATTACATTAGGGTATCGACGCTAATTCAATGAAGTCAAGGCAAACCGTTCAGCGTTGGTTAATTTTCTATAGTGCAGTAACATTGAAAGGCCGAATGTGTGTGAGTAAATGGGCCGAATGGATGTTTTCTATACAGCCATTTATGGCGACATGTATATTGTTACGATTATTTCTCCGTATTTATATATAAGCTGATGAGACGGCACTGGCTGCAGGAGATGCTACAGGTTAGTTGCTTATCATTAATTATCCGCCATATTTTCAACGCGTTCAACAGGAGCATTGCTACCAACAATAACTTGGTTTTTGCAACATACACAGATGATTTAACATACCTGATAACTGGAAGCAATTCAAACATTAGTGAAGTGCAGAAACCAGTCATACTGGTCGGACTTTAGCAAGGCTTTGTGCCGATGTGTCACATTGTATCACATGGTTGTTAAGCAATGCATTTTGCTTTTCTTCATTGAATAACCAATACCTCTTTTGAGATAAAAGCAACAAACAGGCCCACGCAAATTGCCATTTTGCTTTTCTTCATTGAATAACCAATACCTCTTTTGAGATAAAAGCAACAAACAGGCCCACGCAAATTGCCCCCCCCCAAATGGAACATTAGATAATCAAGGCGGTGCAATATCTATATATGTATATATATTTCACACTAGTGATGTTTTATGAGCCATGTAAAATAATCAACATAAGCTTGCAGCAGCGAAGACTACTTCCGGCCCGAAAAGTCTTCGCTGGTAAACGAAGACAATACCTATATTTGTGTGATTCTTTTACTTTACCGAAAAGCGTTTGTTAGCCAGAAACTTGGATAATGTTTTCACAAAGTACGCTGTCACTGTAAGAGGACAAATGTGATAATTCATTGGCCATTGCTTTCAGATATTCAGTCTCATTTAAGTTCGTGGAATGCAGTTTGCCGACATCTCCACGGGCCCCCCAAAAAAGGTTACTTTCATTTTTGATTTAAAGCATATTGGTGCTGGCTGCTGAGTTATTTGCAACAAAATATCATAACGTAAAGAGCACATTTCATTGTTAGCGAAAAATGTAAAAACTGGATTGCGTTGGATGCGGCCAGGTCTTTGCTTGATATTCAGTAGCACAGCGCTAGATACGGTATGTGTTCGCATTTCTGAATTTGCAGTATCAGCTAAGCGATTCTTCATATTGAGATGGGAGAATTCCAGTGAACCTAGTGGGTTTGTAAACCTGACCGTATATTTCGAAAGTCATATTAAGATGTTTATGATCGCAAAGCATCCTTAAACTTTTCTGCTTCTCCAGCAAGTGTGACAATTCATTGCCGCCACAACTTTTGTCTCTGCCTCAGTTGACAGGAAAAGTGGATGTGAGCATCACAAGCAAGACGGAACTCCATGCATACAGCTAGAAATTTAGTATTCTCATAATGGGGTGGGGATTTCATGTTGTAAGTTAACGAAGTTAACATCTGTCAGCGTCCTACAAACTGCGAATTATTTTAGGTAGCTTCACGTTCTTGAGCCAAACTTTCACAGATAAATAGACTCAAGAATTTTTGGGTGTGGGGATTTCGTCCTGTAAGTGAAGCCAATTTATGCCTAGAGGCACTGTACAGCTGTTTAATTCTGATTGGGAATCATCAGCAGTGCGCATCTCACAAAACTCCGAAGAGTATCGAACCCGCGAACTCCTGGCTAGCAGTTTCAACACATAATCTTTAGGCCATGGCTGATTAGCGGCGTCATTAACTCGCACCTATGCAGCATATAGCGCCGCCCATCCTTCAGTCACGGGATCCACATCACGCGGTCACACGTATTGACTGGCGAAATCTCCACAAAAAAATCCCGAATCTCCTCATACCAATAACAATATATTAGTAGCTCAGTGAAAGAATAAACTTCAGCCTATGAGTGCAACTTCTATCTGAGAATTCGTTGCTTGAGGAGCCAGTCAACATGCGTGACTGAGTGATTTGGATCCCGTGATTGAAGGACGAGCGGCGCTATATCCTGTTTAAGTGCGAGTTAATCACACTGCTGTTCAGTCACTCGTGGCCGAACGGTTAAGTGTTCAAAATGCTAGCCGGGCGGTCGCAGGTTGGACACCCTTCGGAGTTCTGTGAGATGCGCACTGCTGATGATTTCCAGTCAGAATTAAACAACTGTACAGTGCATCAGAATAAATTGGTTTCACTTACATGACGAAAGTTTCACACACAAAAATCCCAAATCTTCTCCTACTACCAACAGGCTCAGGAATAAAATGCATCTTTTCAGTGTTTATATATAAAGTAACATTCTTCATTATTCACGCAAATTGCAAGGCAATAAAGCTAAAATATTTTTTTCATTCCTGTGGACGTTAGCCCGTTGATTTTCTGACTACACTTCTATGAGAGTTCATGAAAGCAATGTATTTCAATCGCTTGATTTAATAAGTGTTTACAATTTCGTAACAGATCCTTCCACAGCCGTAACGGAAGGAAGTCCAGGTATGATTTTAAAAATAAAACATTAAAAGCACAAATGTTTGGCAGTCTCTCTGTTCAACAATGAGACACTATTGAGGTGTTGTCTCCTTTTTTCTCATTTACGGTTCTTGCACGCTGCTACGTAAAAGGTTGACCAACTTAGGAAATTCAAAATATGCTTTGTAGTTAATTATTACCCTCAGCACGTTTGACGTCCGGATTGAAGGAACTTGACTTTTCAGCAAGTTTTTTTGAAGCAAACGCTGGGCTACACGTCGATATACTAGATTTTATGGCATTGTTTCCTGATGCGCGATTAAGACGTTTCAAACATCGGAAAGATTTATGGTGCCTATAATCCTAAGCCAAAAATGAAGTATGCTCAACTTAACATGGAAATGATAGGCTGGGTCCACCTGAGCCAGAGCTCCAATGAAGATGTGACACCGCGCTTAACTCGTGTTCTAAAGTTAAATGTTCCAACCGAATCGGTCGGCCACATACCCACTGCACTCCACAAAATAATTTATTCTCCATTGTCTTACTGCGCAGTCTCTAATACAATGAAGAGCACACATCAATCTACGAGTAAATGTTTCCGTTACCTCAAATTCAATAAAAAACCATACGTTTACTTCAAAGAAAAACCCTTATGTGTTTATATCCATAAACTTTATGTGCACAGAAGAATAACTAACAGGCTCAAAGGAAAGTGGAATTGTGGTCGCTAAAATAGTGCAAACGCCAAATCGATGTTCCGGGTCCCAGTGTACAAGCCACTTTTTCGAAATATTCCAAAGTACAATTAGGCACCCGCGTACAGTTCTTGCTTTGCCAGATGTAAAAATGCTTATTTTCCTGTGACGTTTCCCAGGCAAAAAGAAGAAGAAGGGTGAGTAATTTAAGTTGTAAGCTAGTATCTGTCTACCTAGGAAGGATTTTTGCTTGATGGTGTCCTGATCATTGGGCCGCGTCCATAGTTTCCATCAGTATACCTACAGATCCTTACGATTAGGGCGTGTAGTTAATTTTTGCAACTTTTTAAGTTATATTTCCATGTTGTTTTACTGAAAAAAATACACAGTGACTCATAAGAATGCTTTTTCTTCCTCCAGGAGACCTTTTTCGTTAACTCCGATTAATTTAGGGTTGTGAGAATTTTAGGTGATTGCCTTGAATACGTAGTGCCGCATTTCTTAGTGTCCTTAACTAAAGATAACCAGAACATGGCCATTGAGTGAATGGATAGTAAACAGGATAAAATATATGAAAACGTTTTCTCTAGACACAAACAAAACTTATGCTTGAATTTTCGGCAAAAAGTTTCCCGATAAACAATACTCGTAAATTCAGTCACAGACACACTGTGGTATGCCTGTCGCCCAAGATGACAACAGTGAATTGTTGACCTTGATTTTGAGAACTTCAGTTTCTTTTTTTCACCATTTTGGCAATGAACCTGACATTTTGCAGCATGATTCTGTATGGAGTTAATAAACGTTTAGCTTACTTAGGGCAAATAAATAGACTTGTGTCACACGGGTATTACTAAATCAACTTCTAGTTAGTTCACGGTGGTAACACTCAAATTCTGAGCAACCCTCGCATGATGAACAGAGAGACATTCAGAGACAGAAACAACACCGTTCAGCGTAACATAAAAAGACATACTCATCTTCGACAATTTTGAATAATTTTGGGGGAAGCAATCACAAACCTCAGATTTGAACGTGCACGCTGGACTAAATCCTACGACCTTACAACTGGACGATGCAAAAATTTGGTGCGCGAAGACTAATTCATGATAATCATATGCATGGAACTACTTTGAGGCAATATACTTGAGCACACCTCATTCATAACTAATACTGCACTCCTGTTTTCTATAAAGTGTTAGAAATCTGCTCGTGAAACTACCAAGCCCGACATATTTCAAGCAATGGTTTCCCTAAGAATTAGGTTTTATGGTCATGATACGATACAAAATGCCGTTCTTGGCCCGACATATTGGGAAATCCCAAAGATGTGAAAACATGCTTTCACCAAGAATCTTAATATACATGAGTCGAAGGACCTCATTTGCAAAAACGTCCGAGGCCAGAAAATTGCGTGAGAACTGCAACGTAACCAAAAATGCAATGCAAACAAATAGGCATTGTCACCGAGGTGCGTAAGCTTCACAAGTAAAAGGCCTACGTTTTCAAAAATCAAAGCATTTTTTTCGAAAATTCGGTACTGTGCGTCAGTACAATCAACAAAATATTGAGATATATAACTTGACGCCTCTGCACGTAGGTTTTTTGAGCTACATCAAGAATTTTTGTATAAATTGCGTATGATTTACGCCTGAGATCACATGTTAATTCCAAAATGTTGTATCCTGTTTTATTCATTTTAAAGCAATATGTTTCCCTGTCAGTATATTCTGACCTAAATCTTAGTGCTCAAGCACATCTGCACACTTGCACAGGCTACAAGAAGTCTATGAGGATCTCAGAGAAGGGACTCTCATCCAGAGAAATGGAACTCAAATCATGACGGTATCATGTTTTTCAATCTAAAATTATGACTTCAGATATTCAAGTTATGTCAAACTTGAAAGTCCTACGATTCAAAATGAAATTTTTAGTTAGGACTGATATGCACTTAAAAAATGAGGGAAAACCAAGAACATATTTTGGATGTCCACGCGGGGCCAAAGTATCTTTGGATTGACTGGGTGGTTAAATGTATGCGATAAAACTAAGCCATTTTGATGGGCAGCTGATTGGCTTGGAGGAGCTTTCCTTGAATTGCTTGATTTAGTTTTGCAAACATAAGGTAGAATACATGTATGTTATTGTTACTGTCAGGCTTTGTGCGTGAATCGGAAGCCTCACTGAAATGTTCTAACAAGTGAAGGCGCGACGCCAAACATAGCAATGTGCTAACGTATATTAACCAAATTCGGTTGCTACAAAATCTTATGTTAACTAAGGCTCACTGATGTAGATGATATTGTTTGAAACCAGAAAACATTTGTGCCAAAATTCCGTCGCATGATCAGGCACTTTATGCTGTGCTTCTGATGCATTTTCATAGAAACTTTCAGGTTTTTTCATTGCTAAGCTGAAACAAGTGGCTGCACCCTCAAAGTCAGCCAGTCCGATTTTGCCTTGGTTTGTTGCAAATACCAATATCTGCATACCCATTTGCGCAACAGCAATTAATGCCACTTCTTGTTACCCTTACTGAGCGAAAACCCCTCAGTGTGTGTTTATCTTTCAACCTTAATCCTTACAACGGCGGCGTGCCTAACAGTAGGAAAGAAAAACTACCGAATTTTACGGCGGTGTTGATTTGAGTTTTGCAGGCTTGCACACAAACATCTGCTAAAATTTGAAAGGATTTACGAACCCGATGTGTGGTTGCTTGAATGAGAATGCACAGGAAGCTAACCACCAGTTTCGCCACACCATGTACACAAATCTTCGCCACTCTATGATTCAGCCTTGACCGCACCTGAGAGATATTTTTGTTCACGTCCTGTCGTGAGCTTATAAACAGCCTACAGATCCCACAAAAGCGGTATCTCCACTTACGTATACACAGAGACAATGCATCGTTAGAGAAGTTCCTGTTCTCATGATAATTCTTTGGTCACCAAAGGATTTTTCAAAATTGAGCCGCAAATTCAAGCAGCTTTGTTAGTTACGCGTGAGGACAAAGTAATTCCAACTGGCCCTGTACAGGTGTTTTGTTAGTTCCGTAGGAAGCAGCGAAAAAGACAAATCAACCTTAACCGCTAGAACGCATAAAGTATCCTGGCATATGAACATTATTTTCTAAAAGTCCAATAGGTGATTATCTACACCCGCAACAGTGAAAGTAAAAACCTGTATGTTTTCTTTCAGTTCTGTAACAATATATCTCATAGCATGATTACAGATACAAAGTCATCCTTTCCTCACTTTTTCCAGGGAGAAAGGGAGCAGGTAAGTGCGAATCTGGCTATTCGAAATTTTGTTCCTAAACAGATGTCTAATCAGGTTTTTAGAATGTTGGCTGATGTTCATAATGTCCAATCAATTTCTCTGTGCTAAAAGTGCAGTAGGAAAACTAACAAAATTTTCTAGGAATTCAGCAGTAGCATACATGAGTTCGAAAACTACATTATCACTTATTTTGTTACTTAAAATCATAGACGCATCTCCCTAGAGCAAACCCGCAATAATCAGACTTCTCTGTGAAATAGGGAGAGGCAAGTATGATCCGTACCTAGCCGAAAATTGATGACGGAGTGTTGTTATGCTGTATTTCGGGTTGAATAATCTAGCTAAAGCTCAACTTGAAAAAAATCGTTATATCCTCATGAAGCAATACCAGCTATGTCTTGCCTTAGACCAAGGTGCTGGACCGGAAATATAACGCCCGGTTAGCATGCGAAACATGGTATACCGGGTTGGTGCGCGCGGAGGCGTGAACGCAGAGCCATTCATCATCATCATCATCATCATCATCATCATCATCATCATCATCATCATCATCATCATCATCGTCATCATCATCATCATCATCATCATCATCATTGTCAGCTGTAATAGCCGCGTACTCGTCGTACAGTGGTTGTGGCTGCCACAGTTTCGTTCACCGACGCTTTGGGTCACCGACGCTTTGAGTCGGTAGCTGCGCATTGCAGTCGGGAGCTGATAAATTGGTACATAAATCCAGCACTGTCAGTGTGATGTCAAGTGGGGGTTGGTAAAGGACCTTTGCATTGGAGGAAATAGCTTGAATGCACGAGCGTCAGTGAGGGCGCGACTGAGCCCTGTCTGACGATGTCTCCAGCCGTTGATTCGGCCCATCTCGGGGTCCCCATTCAGGAAGACGGCAGTGACCAGCGCAGCTGAGGTTGCTGGTGATGGCTTTCATTCTTCGCTGCCAAGTCATTGTTTGACTGCCTCTGGCTCTTTTCCACGCTTCACGCGGTTGTGCGAAAAGAGAACTTCGGGGAAGTCGGTCGACTGGCATACGCAACACGTGGCCAAGCCAGCGCAACCTATGCAGTGTGATCAGTTCATCTATCGAGGGTGTTATTTCTCCCGAATACCACTCGACTACGCCACGCGTGACGCAGGTTCGCGAAAGTTGCTCTGGCCTTCCCAGCCCGGATAGAATTATCATATTTCGCCAGACCACCGGGACTGATACAGCTGCCCAGTAGACAGATTTGTCTACTGCCTCAATCGGTTCATCCGCAAGCATGAGGCTAGAGTTTGAGCCCACTCAGTCTCGCAGTAGCACTTTACATTTTGCAGGTGTGAAGTGCATGCCAAACTTCGAAGCAAAATTATTAAGGTTATTTAATATTGTTTGCATTACGACGAGGTCAGATCCCAGAAGAGCTATGTCGTCTGCGTAGTCGAACGTCTGTGAGTGGAGGCCCAGTGAGCATTTCGACCCTACAGGCATTAGAGGCTGGTAGTGAGTCTTCCACGAAGGCGTCAATGACGAAGTTGAAGAGGAAAGGTGAAAGAGGACAAACATATCGGACAGCACTGCATTTGGTAAACTCAGGAGAGAACTACCCGTAGGCCTTTTCACTGCCGCAGGGGTTGCGTACAGCGCCTTAATGAGGGTCGAGAAATTTTGAGGGACACCCTTGCTCCGCAGACCCTTTCATAGTGCTTAACGGTCCACAGAGTCAAAGGCAGCTTTCAGATCAAGAAATAAACACTGTTGTTGCTGGAACCAGTGTCGCTGTTCCAGAATCTGTTGGAGGGTGAAGATATGGTCGATGCAAACTCTTGCAGGACGGTTGGTTTCCACGGATCTGCCTCTCGCTGTGTTCAGTCAACCTTCGAAGGGTAAGACCAGAGAGCACCTTCGATGCCACGGCTAACGGGCTGATGCCACGGTGGTTTTAACATAGCGTCTGCGTACCCTTTTTAGAGATAGGGATAACTGTTGACATGCCCCGTTCTGCAGGCACTCTCTCTTTGTCCCATATGGCAACAACAGGCTTTGTCAAGTGGGTTACCAGGGATTTTCCGCTTCTTTGAAGGGGGATGGATACAGACCGTCCGGTATTGGTGCCTTCTCACGTTTCAGTAAGGCTATTTTGTACTTTATTTTCTTCTTCCGAAGGGCGACAAGTTTTACATTCCATTCGCATATATGCCTTACCTCCACTGGCAGGCCCCACTGTTGCAGGGGGCCAGCTGAACTGCTCTTCGAAATGTTCGGCCCATCTCTCAAGTCGACGTTTTTGCGAGTGAATTAATGAGCCATCTTTTCACTCATCGTTTCGCTGACCCTTGCTATCCCGGGGCCAGTCCATCGTATCAGTTGATAAGGGCACGACTGTTTTTCGGAGCAAAAGCCTTCTCCACCTCCCGAGCTTTCGGTGTCCACCAGAGCTCTCAGTCTTTCCTTAGACTCTTCACTATTTGGTGTTTGAGGGATTTGCGTGCGCCGTCGTACTCGTTGCCTGCTGGTATGGCTTTCCTGGCATCAATCATCCAGTGGTCGTGTGGTCGAATTGGAGAAGTCGGGCAGGTAGCATTGAACGCCGCTAGCATAGCTCCTTTTCACATTTTGCCAAGCTCCATCCACATGCTCACTGCCATCACAGTATTGTTTTACTGTGGAGAATTGTTGGGCTAGCTCATATCGATACTGTTGAGCTATGGCAGTTCTTCGAAGATAGTGGATTGGCATGCTTCTTGCCGACTTGCGAGGGCCTGGAGGGAAACGAACTGTCAGGCTTGCGCGCACCATGGCGTGATCGGACACAAGTGGTGTGCCCCAGAAGGAAAGGCAGCCTTGAATTGTGGCTCTCCACCGGTGGCTGATGGCCACGTGGTCCAACTGGGTCCACGGTTGATTTGTAGTTGGCGGCCGCCA
>NW_008752279.1:0-37016 GCF_000715545.1 Opisthorchis viverrini | reverse complement strand
TATATAGAAAGGATCTCGTGGATTTAGAAAGGTGTTATTTTGTTTAAGGCTTGTAGGCAGCGTGGAGCATAAGGCCCTTCGGTCAGATGTCTGACAGTCAAATGGCCCAGCGACGTTTGCTTGTGCGGCGGGAAGGGGTTGTTAGAGACATCGGTGGACGCGCAACTGCGTGGGCAAATGATACTTCCGAGTTGCCGATGCCGAGGAAAGGGGGTTAGTTTAGGCACCCTGCCTTGAGATTTCGACTCAAAAGTCTGACCCACAAGGCAGTGGGATGACGTAGGGTTTTGTTCGGGGACCCCGACCCTAGCCTCTGACTCAAAAGTTTGACCCACGAGGCAGTGGGCGAATGTAGGGTTTTCTATGGGGACTTTACCCAGGGCCGACTACTCAACAGTCTGACCTTCTCGGCTGCAGGGGTTGGCCTAACCCGGGGACACAGGGAATAAGGCATTACTGTCTCAGTTCTGATGCGGCTGCGCACAACACAGCCTTTTGAGCAGCACCGGGCTCGTTGGTTTTATAGGTATTTCGACCGTATTGGATAATACGCCGGCGGGCATTGTCAACCTTTGGGTGAGCAGAGTGTGCGGTTTTTGGGGCTGAACTTTTCTAACCAGTCCATCCTCGGGGGAGATCAGAGTCGCTGCTTCCATGAATACGGACATGTTGGTCATCTGGGGGGAAAAGTCCCACTGCCTTCACACTCCCGTGGCAGAGGACAGTACGATTTTACCCCCAGACCACCTCGTAGCACGATTACTCGTAGTACGGAGTCTCGCTGCTCTTGGTCTGGCTGCTCCCCTTTGGCTTTTCTGGCATGGTTGTACCTTGTGGAACAAAGTTCTAGCCAGTGTATTCTGCGGTATCATTGCAGCACTCACGCTTGACCACCACGTCAAGGTGGCAGCTTTAGGTAACGGTTCATAGCCAGTAAGTTCCCAAGACTCATGGTGCTGTTTGGAGCGACGGTTGAATTCATCGCAATGTGAGTGCCAGCTGTCAGCCTGAGAAACCAATTTGTCATCTAAATTCTAGGCTTAGTGTTTTCCCATTGTGATTGTTTTGTTTAAAAATGTTTAGCTGCCTTTGCATAATTTTTGCTTCACACACGCCACACTGTTTTTGTCAGAAAATAAAAGTGTCTCCCTGCAACTTTCCCGAACTTGTGCAGAAGGCAGGGATGAAATGAGGAATGTGTGCAAAATGTTTTCCATAATTTTCCGCATGTGTTACGATCATCTAGGAATTTTGAGTGTCTCAACGTTCTTGGTGCTATAAAATAATATCGAATTTTCAACGCACTACATATTCTTCATAAACTATTCTAACGCCTTAAAAATAATGTCGTATTATCCAGATGACAACATTTTACGCCCCGCTTTATTTCAAATATAAATCAGGCAAAAGGAAGAAAGGTAAATATCAAGTCATTTTTGCGTTCGTAGATATTATTTTACTCACAAATTTGTCTAATTCATAACATATTTTTTTCGCCGTCCAATGCAGACGGGAAAGTATTTGTCTGCAAAGTGAACAACTGGCGTCATCTCCTCAGCTAAGCTTTAGTTAAAGTTTGAGGGATTTCATCGTTAGGTTTTGTAAAAAGAAGCATGCTTCCAAAACGAAACGGTAAAATTGTAAAAAAATATATTTTATAGCGATGGCTCATAAAATCCTAGGTAACTGGATTATAAATACATTAGTATATAATCAGCATGAGATTTATTTCTCTAGTGGAAGACTATACCTAATGTATGCAGACAAACTTTTGCTGTGATATAATTTGTCAGATACGATGTGGGCGTCATATGATGTCGAAATGTTGTTGTACCTTTTGGTCGATATCAAAGTGAATTAACGTTGAAGCTATTTGCCAAATGAGTTTTTAATGCGCGGAAGTATGATCAGAATAGATCACATATTCACTTAATACGCCAAGGTACAGCTGTACGCTGAGTTGTGTCATTCTTTTGCCAGGCCTTCAAACACGCTGTATTACACCGGTCTAAAAATGTCCCGTTGCGGTTTCGTTCATCAGGAAAGAAGTCCCGTGAGTCAGACTTTCATCGTATCGAAGGTTGCTTTGTTGAAATACTGTCACCGTTTGATGCGGGCAGTCTCACACTGTCTGTTGGCAAATTTGATAGTTTTTTTTCTGATTTTAGGTAACAACCAATATTTTGCTCAAAATTCTTAAATCAGTCCATACAGTCGGCGAACCTAACTCGTGTTCTATAGTGGTAGTGTACTGCATAATGCATGCCAGGTACAACAGTAAAGAGACTAAACCCGAGGAATTTCATCCGGAGAACTCTCAGGAAGCCAGATACGATCAAGAACACTTCTGACCACACTTCAGACCACAACGCAACAAGATCACACACGGACCAATTGATTCACTAAATTCGTTGCACTTCAAGTGGCCAATCACGTCTGAAGGTAACAGATAGCCTCTGAATGTTGTATGAACGCACGCAGGCAAGGAAGAAATACCCAATCAACTGCGCTCTGATGGTGACGAAACGTTTGAAAGCCAATTGCCAAGCTCGGCGAACATATAGTCAGCTTCCTGATCAACAACCACTAAACTCACCCCAGCCACCAATATTCCAACAGATTATGCTGTGTTATTATACATATTTCCTAGTGGACTGAATGTATTTGTTGCGGATATGACAAGCGTACACGGGAGGCCCAAAGGGAACCTCATAATAAGGCAGAAGAAGAAACAATTGTGGATAAAGGCAAGGAAGAAGTACACACCCAGCTGCGCACTGATGATGCTTCCTCGTGTGGTGACGAAACGTTTGCAAGCCGATTGCAAAGCTCGGCGAACAGATCAACAGCCATCTGATCAACAACCAATAAACTCACCCGAGCAACCAATAGTTCACCACATTACCAACAATACGCTAATCTGCGGGGAATAATTTAGCACGGTTTACAACTTACACTCAGATAATTAATGATGCCAAGGATGCTTGGTAATTTTTTTACTTCAATTCCTGAGGATTCTTTTAGGTTCGCACGTGCGGCAAACGTGGAGCTAATTTGACTTCAATCCTTGATGATATGTGGGATTTGGTCCGGGTTTTTCCTATGCTAGATGCACGGCGTTCACTTGCACTGGTCAGCGCGATATTAGCTTGGATTGATAAGCAGGCACAATACTAGCACTCTTTGACTTCCGTCATCCGGGATTAACAAGTTTGGTAGAATTACATATTGATCACCAAGGAATACTAGGAATGCTTACTCGCGCAGTTATTGTACTCAAACTGAAGGTGACATTTTACGATGGCTCGACTAAACGGCTTCGTTAGGACGGGTAACCAGAAAGCAGCTGCCAAATTTCACCTTAGCCACGTAAAACAAATATGCTTTAGTCAATGCCTTAGACTTTTTCATCGGCTAGATGTCACTTCACATCTCCTGAGAACACAAAGCGCAATCGCTTAAACATAAAGTATGACATCCAAGGGCATAAAATTTGTGGTGGTTGCTGACTATCAATTAGTTGCTGACGGACACCTGTTGCGTACTTTGTATACCTGAGCATAGAATGATCGAAGCACACGGTTCAATTTCTAAATCACATGGTATATTAAATTTAATGGCTGATTTGATAACAATGGCGCTAATGATAAACTACATTTAAACGAAACAATTGTTATATTGATAAATTCACTATGAAAACATCATAACAAGGTGGAAATTCAGCGACACATTTTTGCAGTTTGCAGGCTGCAAAATTGACAGATAAAAACGAAGACATTCGATTTCGTTTGGTGGTCGCCAAAATTTGCTGATATGCTTTCTTCGTTATCCACCATCTTAAACAAGTACTGGTGCCGATCGATTTTCGATACTGTTTTCCATACTGTCCCTATGGACAACAGGAAATATTACTTACGCTGCTAAACTTGTTCACTTTGTTTATTGCCATCTACAGGTAAAAGTAAAAAGGGTAATATACCAATATTAGTTCATGAGGAACGTCAAAAATTTCAGTGGTTTACTGAAAAAAATTGTTCGCATAAACATTGTTGGTTTTTGTTCTGATAAATCCTACTGTGATCATTGTGTACAGAAAGTAGAAAATAGAAATCAGACATATATATAACACTTATTGGTAAATGGGAAAATTATATAAGCAAACTGTGGCAAATTGTTACATCACATGGGCGAAAATATACTTGAAATTCATTTAATTCCCGTGGGTAAGCTCAGCTAACTCAGCTGACACAAAAACAACAATCAGCGTAAATTTTTACACCGCATTTGTTATCAGAACTCAGGGTTTAGAGAGTTGAACTGCTACGTTTTCCTCGTCAAATACGGTGGTTTTCACTTGGGTCCATTTGAAGCATCGCATATCATATGAAATGTGATATATCAACAGCAAAGGAACGTAATATCTTACCACTTGGAACATTTCACTGTGCTCGAACCTCAATGTGTGGTTTTGAATGCGCAATGCAGCGATGGACATATCAGGAAAATTCTATTGCCGTCCTGTTTTGAGGGGAACACCCGGGGCACTAAATGTTGCTTCTTAAAAAAGCAACAACTGAGTGGTGAAGATTCAGAGTGGGGTATATGATATGTCAAGTTTACTCATTTTTTACGCAAGTTCGCATACAAATATTTATTACTACGCAGTATTCAAATCCCATCTTTCTGCCTAAATTAATCGGATCATCGGAAAAATTGAGGTCTCCAAGGGCCACAAAGTTCTGGCTAAGAGAGTGGTACCGCTCTCTATAACCTTAGACAACGGTGAACATTCTTCTGTTGGTACTGCAGGCTCTGTGTGTTGAGAGGTGCAAAACGTTTAACGCCGTGTGGGCATTAAGGCTAAAATGATTTGCCAGCTCCATGTTTATACTTTCACCATAATACAAGGCAATTTACCTTGGATTACGAAGCTAAAGTGACCAACACTTCGCGCTTGCACGTTGTCGAAATCGTGAACAGCTTGTTTTTTCCGCAACATAGTTTGTTGAACCCCGCGCATGTGCCTGCATATGAACGACCATGGTTGAATCTCTACGACGTTTAAGGGATCAATAATTCCAGGCTCCATTTTAACTATACACGTTATTTATTTATATAAACCAATGCACTAAAGGGAGGCGGGAATATGCTGTCTCAATTTTTTTTAATTTGGTAAGCCAGTGATTTGGTATTGTAGCAAAGAGACCTCAGAAGTTGAAATAGATAACGAAAACAGCTTAGACTTCCATGCTGTGAATACATCGAGTTTTGTTTACGCAAAACAGTTTATTTATGTTTCCTAACGAAAAGCTCGCAAACTTTAAAACCTAAAACTTTCAGGGAAAAAACGTGAGTGATAATGCATGCGGCATGCTTTTTTGACAACACAATTAATGGCTGCAGTTTTGGTGAATGTCAGTGAAAGTAACCTGTCTGGACCACATTTATTCTGATAAAAAGCATATTCCTTAACAGGCGGAGAAGTAATGTAACGCTGAGAAAATTCCATAGACAAAACGACGTATTTTTTGGTTTAACGAGAGCCAGGTTATCTTGAATGTAAATTTTCTGATAATAATCAAAGTTATCCTTGCCCTCGCGATTTTGCTCAAAATGTATTTTGCGTGTGACATCCTTGTCAACATGACAGAGGAGAATGTATATTTCTTGGAAAAAATGACTTTCATCCTATATTTGACCCTACATTTGCTGAATTTATAATGTGTCGAATTGTGTCTAATCAGTAGGCTGCACTACAACTAACTTTGTTCTTTTGTCACCATTCGGGCACTGAACTGCACTGCAGCGCATATGATTTATCGTGTCAGTTCAGGTACTACCAGATTAAGCAGGCGGCAATAAGTGAAGTTTACGAATTCTGGTTTCACCGACGGTATTTCATGGCAAATTATTGTAAGTTAGGCGCTAAAACGTGCAGATTAATACCTGAGGAAGCAAAATCAGGACATATTTGTATCGTCATTCATCATAATAAAGATTAAAGAGACCATATAAACTCACATACACAGTTAAATTTGGATATTAACAAAGGAAGGGTAATATGCATCACTTTTGTTTGCGTCTCTGTAGATATTTGAAAGGACGGCTGGTTTTCATGGTGATGTTTTAGTATGCAGTTAAACATCCACAGGGACAACTCATATCCTTTTCATTTGGGGGTAACATATTGGACGGGCATTCAGTATTATTTGATCTTAGACAAGCACGATAGCTTTCTGGAGATAAAAGTAAAAGTGCAAACGATTATCGTGCTGCCCACCTCGATGACATTCCTTAGCGACTGCATAGTTTCCAGTGGGTGATTAATCGTAGCAAGCCTGTACACCTAGCGGCTTACCCACACTCACATTACGGTGTCTCTTACACCATACAGCAAAGCTGTACAAAACATGATACGTCAGCGTGTCATACGGGTAAAGAGATAGCGATTTTGTGTCCTAACACATATTTCGGGCTGTTAGTGGGACTGCATGAGATTCCATAGTTCTATGTGCATGTTGTTCACACCGACCAGACTGACTGCATACATGTTTCTTCGAGTGAAAAGGAAAGCTGGATGTAATTGTATACTTTAGCAAAATATGCCCATGGAGAAGTGGTTACTGCGTAATGATAATCCATTAAGGAGGTAATATCATCATCCACATTTTGCAACTAGTGCATAGGTCCCTGTGTGCACTATGTTTCCTGCAATCTACTCGCTTGATGCACGTTCTTATACCCCACATTTTTTATGTAGGAAGAGGCAGGAAGGGTGAGTGTGTCAGAACCTCATTGCGCAAATATCAGCATATGGTTCATGTATATTGTTGCCATCTTGTGTTAAAGATCCCACAATTTTCGCAAGAGTATTTAACACAGTGAACAATGAAAAGAGGCAGTTACTTGGAAATCTATCAAAACATATAAAAAACAATGGCCCTCAGAGATGACACTTTATTTTGGCATAATATTTGGTCCTCTGTCAAACAGCCATCTATGTGCATTTTGTCGCATTTGAAAAATGCAGGAGCCCAAAAACATCGATCAATGTTTAATCGGAACAGGGTTACTTCAGTAGCGATCATCTATTTTTATGGGGTTGAAACATGAGCGAGTAGAAAAAGTCTGGTTTAGGCGAGGAGGAATCCATCGGTTGTTAGTTTATTCCTACTACCATGTTTACAGGCAGATTTTGCAACCTACTTGGGATGCTTATCGGAAGCACCCATGTTGACCCGGTCAATGTCAGTATTTCCCAGTGTTTAGCAAATCGCTTGCAAGGGGTGGATTACTTTCAACCGCAGAGTCTTAAAGTAGTGCGCTGTGAAGATGCAATACTTTTATTTTATCTGCCAATATATACATTTTAAGCCGCACCAGGCTATCGTCCAATACTGAAACGTTGACAAATTCATAGTATACGAGTCAAAACTTCAACACACACGCCTTCATGTTTGCTGCGGTAATAGTCCTATTGTCTGTTGATAAAGCTTCGTGTCAGATGTGAAGAATAGGGTCCCAGAGTCGGTCACTGTGCACAACCGACCAATTTTTAGCAAGTGTGCGTACGCCCTATCATGTGATATCGTGGCCGTCAAACTGTACCAGATATGTGACCCACGGAATATTATGGGAAAGACTCTCCTATTTTAGCTCGGTAGGCCGTGGGTTGCAGATTTGGTTTATCACACTTAAGCCACGTTTTAAAATTTCATACCACCTAAATTTTTGTGAATATCCCCTTCAAGCATAAACGTGTAAATACGTGCGGGTTGCGTAGGGACATGGCAGACATCACATGTGAGAAATTCCCTTCCCAGTGAACTCTGTGTTACAGGCGATATCGTCACATATTCAGAATAGTGTACTAAGGCAAAAAATTTATGTCACATGTGCTACGAAAAACTACCATTTTGTAAAGTACAAGGTAGGTCAAAACAGGCTTAACGATATGCTTCGTCGGCCACGCCATCTTATCTTTCATAAAAGACAAGACACAGCGCTCTGTAAATCGCGTCAAGGTCATAATAAATTAATGTATTCAGATTTCCCGGTTCTCGAAATTTAACTCTACACAGACCTGATATCTAACAGAAAACTTTGAAATTAGAAGGCTTCTGAACGGACAATTTGTTAGCAAAAATTCATTCAAACTAAAAGTGATTGAGGCAATTGGTCAATCAGCTTAATACTGGTAGAAAGTTTGCTAACCCAGTGTAGTCCTTCAGAGGTATGTTACCAACTCCAACGGGCTATCCAAGAATAAGTGAATTTAACATACAAAATTGGTTCCTAACATACACCGTTACTCGAAGAATCTAGGAATCTAATTTCGTTTCACAATTCCTGGCCAAAATGCAACGTTACGGATATAAACCAGTAATTGCAAAAACGATCAGGGATGGTCCAGTCAACATGTTCGGTCATGTCGAAAAGTGTCGCTAATAAGTGAGTTTCTCAATCTTCTATTCCAGGCAAAGGGAAAAGAGGTAAGGGCTCACCTGTTTGCGATTTTAATCTAACAAAATGTCTGCATGTTTACATACTAGCATTTATTATTTAGTCGGCTTTAGTTATGTGGTTCCTATCCACCATAAAAGAATAACCAGCGGCTTATCGGAGGTCTTCATAATGCGAACCAATCCCTACAACACACACAAGCTGTGTTCACCCACAGCGGTTTTGGTTCTATCTCATTTAAAAAAGCAGCGAAATGATAATCATTTCCGCTTCTGCAAAAATAATGAACCTCGGTTTATTTCAAACACGTTGAATATCGAGCTTGATGATGATTAGTACGCACTATACCTAGACAAGCTGTTATCTTTTGTTTGTTTGCCTGGGTGCGGGGTTTAGCAATAATTCAAAATGTCTACCTTACTTATGCGTCTAAAGCTGAGAAATAGGCTTCCACAGTCTTTCAAAAAATGTCCATTCCATTTTGCTTGCTTGAATATTCTGTCACTTATAGGTTGTTTGGCAACATACTATACGTTGTGTTTCTGACAAATGGCGAAATTGGTGGCTTGCAATTAATCAAAAACCTGTTGAACTGCAACTGATCAAGCGCCTGGAAGTTTGAAACATACTCAGTTAGTTAGCGGATTTGCGTAAAGCCAGACTACGGGCGAATGCCTTCTAGATATGTTTGAAACTGCATTGTGAAAGTTTCCGAGCCATCTTTGGCGTCAGTGGTTCATCAAGGAGGCAAATCAGATCCTCAATTTGCTGCAGAGCACTTGACAGTAACATACAATAAGGAAAGCGGTAGTACATTTATAACCTTGAGCAAAATTACTTTTACGTTACAAATATTTTTGTCACTTCCGTCCGTAAACTCGCAATATCTTTAGTGGAGAGTGTGATATAGACATTTAATTTTGCCAGGATTGACAAAAAACTTGAGGAACGGGATAGAATTTTTATGTGTGGCAAAACACATCCATATAGTTCCGATTCGGACAGCTTTGCCAGTTCAAGGCAAGCAGTACTACCGCCTTTACGGGGCCATTTTCGCTGGGTGTTTGTAACCTAGCATTTGCTGACACCGGCCTATTGGGCGAGACCCGGTGAAGCCGAACAAAGTGAATGCAGTAACAAAATAAGCGTAATTCACTTTATTTGATGCTACAACCAATTGGCAGCCAAATTACTTAAACGAAAATAACTGCCGAAATCGGAGGTCGTTTTTATCTCAACATCTGTCGCACCGTAAACGTATGTGTTCCAAGCCTTGCTGGTTGACCATCATAAGCTGCCTTGACTGTTGACGAAAACAAAAAAAGTTTATTTTTCAACTGATGATCAAGTCACAATATTTTTAACCATGATTCTACATTAAATACCCGAGGAATAACTAAAATGTCCCAGACGTTTTAATCACCGGATATAGATAAATCTTTCATTTCAGTTCAACCAACGGCGGGATCTTGAATTGTCAGGTTTCAGCTTGTTGTGAATGGCCAGTTCTACAACCAACAACATGTCTGTCGGATACCCAGTAGCGTCGACAACGGCGGACTTACTGGCTAACAAACCTGCGCGACAAACTCTTAGAAATCAAGGCATAAACTTAATGTGGGGCGATATAGTCAATTCGGTGGTTTACCTATTTGTGGAGGTAGAAAATATAGATCATCATTGCGGATTTCGTTTGCAAAATGCTAGCCATTGGTTTTTATTTCCGATAGGGCACAACCTAACCCACTATTGTTAACTACACACAATTTTTAATACAGGAAAGAAAGGGAGAAGTAAGTTGGCACTGATTTAACTGTCTTCAATAGGTCTTTTATGGTAATTCATCTGAGCCTGGAAAAATTCGCTACACCCTCTCAAGGACGCCCTTATTCTGAAATCAACCAGGAGCAATGGGCAGTTACTTTCGCAAATAGTTTGTGAAGTTGGTTGCAAAATAGGATGGCTGTCGCATGCATCCTGTGATTCTGTAATGGTTGTTCAGGACGATGAAGTGAAAAATAACAAGTTTCTTCTTTAAAATAAATCAAATTCACCAGCTAGGTCTATATGCTTGATTGTAGACTTTACAGTGCATCTTATTCGAGTCCCTGATCTGGGTAGACGTCTAAGTGAAAAGATGTATATTAATTACTTTGAGGTTTTCGGTTTATTCGAACACCTGTTCGCACCATATTGCTCAATTAATTTCGGAGTTACAAAACGCTTAGTTAAACCACAAGGTGTAATTTATTCGTTGGTTTTAGAACCTTGTAATGCTTTGATTCCAGTGTGTTAGTCGGCAAAGGTGAACCTTGAAATAAAACCGCGTATGCATTGTGTGGGTTGCAGTGGCTTTCTGAAGTTAGACGTAACATGAACAGAAAAATTTACACTACGAGTGTTTGTTGCCTTTGATGGATTTACATCTGATGCACGCTGCGGATCAAATTGGGCCAAACTTATCTTTTGCTAATTATCTTCAATACCACACTAGAGAAGGGCAAAAAGGGTGAGATTTTTATTCAAAAGCTACTAAAATCTTACAGCGTCTCACTGTTGTAACATCGGGTTGTAAAAGCAAGACATTTGGGCCTTGCATTATTGCGATCAGATTATTGGTACATGAAAATAGAGTTTGTCCCATGGTAACAGTTGCTACAATGCAGGAAGAAAAAGTAGTTATTTTGATTTTCATTTTCTCAACCAATTGTTTGTTCTTCGAGAACTCTACCATGATGCTGATTGGTGAAATGCAAAGCAGATAATTAATATTCACAGGCGAGTCAGACCATTTGAGCCAATTCCGCGTTCATTTCCAAATGACCATGTGAAGACACGGCGGTGATTCATTCTTGATCCTGGTATTAGCGAGCCGCCTTAGGTTAGGTAGTGCAAAGTTTTTGCAGTAACTTAAAGATAACACTGACGCTTCATGACATAAGCTTCCATGTAACGATGTTTGAACCAGTAATAATTCCATTGGTTTCTGGCGAGTAGAATATTAGTTTGCGCATTATAAGGTTGATTTCACTGCAAGGTTTACTCAGGTTTGGACTGTGTTCTCTCATTCCATGACGTCGTTAACGTTTTTGCTGATAAGCCCGAACAAATACACCACTTTTTGTAAACGAGACACCTAGATGGATAAAACAATGAAGTGCCGCCCAAATTTGGCAGATATAATTATCTTTCAACTTATATAGAACTTTTCATTTTGGAATTGTCAGTAATGTTCATTTTGGGGTTGGAAAAAATCGCTCAATTCGATAGTTCCTTTCAATGAACAAAACAACCTCATAACAAGCGGCATGCGCAAATTTGGTTCACTGTGCTCGCAAAAGAGTTGTCCTTGCGTGGTTCGAAGCTAATAAATGTTAGGAAGCAGCCCATGTGGCTACAAGTGATTTCACCAGATACTGAAATGTTAAGGATAAGAAATTTCAGCCTGCGCATCTCAATTTTTAATGAAACAGAAAGAAAATCACGTGGTAAGTGCAAATGCATTTTTATGTCTCGTCCCAAATAAATGCTCTAAATCAAGGCTGATTTTGATGGATTAGACTGGTGATATGATGACATGCGTGACTTGGTGGCTTTATGCAAAATTTTGGTGATACTTCTCAACAAACAGGCACTTGTCTATTGCCTTATTGTTATTTCAATTTACTCTTACTTCCTAATGCAATAAAATGTTACTGTTTGAGAAGCACTGAATGTAATTGGAAACGCCAGAACAAACATGAACTCCAGTGCATCCATAATTCTTGAGCTTCTTGAACAAGCCTCGCACTTCCGATCATTTTAACTACTTCAAGCGCCACTAAAGATATCAATATCATGAGGTGTTCTAACTAACGGTTTAACTGTCTCCCAGATTTACATTTATTGATCATTAACGGCCAGACCACTGCTTCAAGTAGTAAAAGACAGTTCAGTTATTTGTGCGCCGCGTTTTGTTCGTTATATTTTCGGTTCTTTACAAGTGTTCGTAAAGTTTAGCGGGAGACTTTATATCAGCCGACTGTTAACCGTACTGAAACACGTTTGTTTAACAAGCCTTCAGAGTGGCTAGATTTTTGTTGATCATGCATACAAGACCCTGACTTGCCGGATTTTATTATAAGCAGGAAGCAGCTTTACAACAATCTTTTCTTGGTCAAGTGTGGTCCTTTGTTATCACAAAAATGATGCATGCATTTTGTGATTATGCGCTCGGGCCAGCGAAGAAAGGAAGCCCCTAGGATATAAAAATGAGTCTGGTGCATTACATGGGACAGTATACCGCTAGTTGTTAGTGGAAGAATGCACACAACACGCAATAGAAGCCCCAAAAACTTCAAACATATATTCTGGAAAATGACAAACTAAATTGTCCAAATGGAGAAAAATGGTGTCAAGTTAGCAGAAAAATCCAACTTCAAAATGTAGGAATGGTGTGCGCACTAATCGAAGGAGTTGCATATGGGTCTGATCGAAATATAGAAAATTGAGTTTGTAACCATTAAACATATGCTCGAGTAAAATGCTGAAAGTGAACATTTTTTAATGAATAATCACAGAAAAACACCCGTCACAGACGGATGCAAAGATAACGTGGTTGGTGACTACCTACCATTTGCCAGTTTTGAAAAAATATTCACAAGTAGTCCGCGCTACCCAGACTGGTGAACGTGTTGCTCAATGGAGTGCTCATTCAAAGGCTGCAAATCCGATTTTCGAATTAACCTCCATTGCAAAATATATCTTTGCAATATCCTTCCAAAAACGCGTATCACGTTACCACTCGTCCAAAGGAAAAACAGTGTAAAACGTCAACATGTCGAAGTAAATAATGCAGAAAAACAGGAAATTCACTATTAGCAGAAAAGGGAGAAATTTATATACAACCAATGGTAGCCTTGTGCAACCTGCACACATGGTACGAATCTATGGAGCACATAGCTTTCCGCTATTTCGAAATTCTAAAAAATGTATCCGTAGGGTGCTGGGGTCCCACCTGCCGAACGTTTTCGATTGTTAAACAACGTGACATTCTGGAAGAATAAGGATGGCATGATAAAATGTTGAAGAATGCTTGATTGCAGAACGTAAGAATTCAATTTTATTTCATTCATTACCTAGCCGAGGGAGAGGAGGGTGAGTTTTGAAGTTAGCGTTTAATACTGTTCTATCTGTCCAGTTGTTAGGGGTGCACAGAGGTGTAAAACTTTTAAGCAAACACGGTAAATCTGTAAATCTAAAAGATTTTTTTCTTTTGACGTTTAATCATACATAGATAATGTTGCAGGGCGACAAAATCTTGGCGTCTATAACATGCCTGAAATAAATGAAACTCTCTCCACTCTGTAAGATTTCACAACCAACGCTTTTTGGTTCATAACACTCAGTCTCAAACTTATAGTATTAACAGCATTTAAGTCTTGACCTACAAAATAAGTATGCCACTGTAGAACTGAGAATACCTTAATGTGGAAATGAAATGCCGAACGAAGCGTTCCTGAAATACCTTATTCAGTCCTTCGGCAATCTGCCTGCTACAAGAAGGAAAATTTGATTTTACATCAGTCAGTTATGTACCCGATTTTATTTGGAATTATTTATTTCTGAAACATTGGATAATAACATAAATATTTGTGGCAGGAAAGAAAACCGCAGGATCTTTTCTGCATGCGATGGTGAACAGCTGAACGCAGCCGAGTGTAATCCGAAAAAGCCTTTTACATCTTTGCCAGAGCCTCTAAGCCCTCAAAGATGCAGAAACCGTTTCTATTGTAAATCACCCCCTCGGATCTTGGTTGACTAAATAATTTAAAACTTCCTGTCTTGAATAGCTTTGCCAGTGTTGTGGAAATTTCGTACTGATTATATTTTCTTCCCAAGAGCCAACTTTATTCGTTCCATTGACTCTGGTGTGTCAGGCCTTCCACTTAATAGGATCGCGTACTTCGACCACCTAAAACATTCATGAATATAACGTGCATACAACCTGTGCATACTACTGAAAACTTACTCCTGCCTAGCACATGAATAGACGGCTTCGATTTTAACAGGCGTGCAATATCTGCTGCAGCAATGCATCGGGTAATAAACTCTTTGGTTATTTGCGGTATTAGATGTTTACGACTACTACCCATCTAGCTTTCCTGGGGACTTTTCTCATGTTGCATATTCCGAACCGGCTGCAGAAGCCGACCTAAAATTACAAGTATGTTTGGCCCCAGGTAATAACGAAGGGGCGATGGCATTTAAAATCTGGCCAGGGTTCTTTGTACCCTACTTTGTTCGGTGGGAGGCTAAGATAATACGTTTATTCCCCAAATTGCAAGGAGTGGGGCCATGGTAGGGTCATTACAACCTGTGCTTCCTTATCACATAGCGTATTTGACAACTCTGACATAGGATGGTACTGACGACTCAAAGTACGAAAAAGTGAGCAAACCACAGAAAGCGAAATACTACAATTTCGCTCACTAATCTGACCAATCCAAAGTTTGATGGACCTTAGAATAAAATGCAGTTGGAAAATTGGTTTGCTTTTACTTTCATGGTGACCAACAGTCTACTGAAAACAATAGCATTTAATTGCGGAGACCCTTTCAGCTTGACGCGGACCACAGAAAGCTGCTTGTTCTGTCCACAAGCAATATAAAGCTTTCCCTCTCCAAAGTTGACTGGATATGCTTCCTGTTTCCCATGCCAGTCTTGCTACTGATCAAGCAATACTAGAAAACCAATGGCTGTACAAATAATTTTCATCCAACGCACGCACGTCGGGCTCTATTGAAGTTCATTTATGTCCTACTTGAATGCCTCAAATATGTTAGTTGGCCCAGCTGATGTACACAGTCCTACATTCTGTTAACATTTCATTATTATGCTCGGAGATATTTCAAGTACGGTGGGTCTAGCTAATGACCTGTAAAACTGGTAGTTCATGTTCTAGGATTCGTACTGTTCGTTGGTATCGTTACCGCGCCGCGTGATTGTTATTCGTCATACAGAATGATTCAAACTTAATAAGTGGGCATTGATAGGGCCTTTGCTTAAGAGCACGTGGTGACAAGATTCTGTGGTTGAAGTCACTTCAGCATAATCTGACTGGGTCATATAATCCACAACATGAAATTTTCTCGACGAATCAAGTCACATTCTGGAATGTAAATGCGGCAGCTGTTCATGTTGTCCAAATTCCTCCCAAACCTAACTTATGCCCGGATAAATGGCTTTTCAAACACCCTGATATTTTGGTAGGACAAATTTAATATACACCGTGATAAAGTCCTGGTCGGAATTGGGCGGTCCGCGAGAAAGGTATCATACTCTTCTGTGACTCACTCCAAAGTGGCAAGCCAAAAGTTTATTGAGGTGTTTCTCGGCGTGTGAACGCCTAATGAAAAAAACAATCAACCTATAAAAAACTCGTGGTTGCATAACGGCACATCCGTTACGCACATAATTTCACTGCATATTGCCATGTTAGTTGCATCCATATGATATGAGTACACTAGTTATTGGTGACAATATAGTGGGTCCTATATTTGGCTGGTATGTATAGTATTGCTTACAATAGTGATGTCAGCCAAATTCTAAACTCATCCTTTTGTGATTAATCGGGCAAATGATTGGGTGTCTCTGTGCTCTACTGAGTATGCCGGTGAATGTCGGACTACCTCCAGTGTAGGAAGACATTATCTGTGTTCTTTAGAAATGCGTTTGTTTCCAAGGAGCCAGTTGGAATACAAACCACTTTCCACTGCAAACTGAATTATCCAAGGGTGAAAACACGGTAAAAATCTGTGGAAGATATATCGAAATTTGAAAATAGCCCATTAACTGATCGAACGATAGGTCTGGCTGCAAAGTAGTACATTAGAAAGATAGAATGGATTAACCGGATTTAAGAAACAGAACTAACAAAGTGAAGATACTGAACATACAAATAATTGCAAATACCAATTAGATCATAATCCAAACACAATCTCGAATAGATCCATAACGTTGCTCTTCAAACAAATGGCTACACCACTGCTATTGAATGTACGCCATAGGTTCTCAAGTAAAAAGGAGAATTTTCCATATCAGTGGCACACCGACAGTGTTTACTGGCCCCCCAAGCTAAATGCTGGCAAAGAACTTGTCAAATTTGACGAACAGACCAACTTCCACCTAATCAACAGCCAGTAAACTGAACGAACCTATCAAAATTTGGACACATTGCCAATGGAAAAAAACTTGGATCAAATTTTATGAAACGTTATACTCAGGGTAGAAAAATGACACTCCACACTAATGTACTCAAGAGACCTATGCACTATGAAAACACTCATGGCAATGCAATCTTAGACGTCCACATTTTCAAGGCATATGTTTGACGGGCAGGAACAGTTCCACAAAACGGATGCTATTGTTAGTATCTTGAAGGGTTAATTTGGAGATATGCTTGTGTTAAGTATAAGATCACCGGAAACGAAAAAGCCGTTCTTCTCTGTGGGACGCCTGCTTGTGCAGACGGAAGCCGTTAAACCAATCTGCAGTTTTCTACGTCTGTGAAGCATACAAGGACACATACAATACCAGTTGAAACCTGAGAAAATACGTGGAAACGCACATTCAGTCGAACAAGTATGCCACTAGCTAGAGGCTCAGCTTGGTGTCAGATGCACCACCAGTGAAATTCAAAATGGCCCTTACGTGTATGAGTAGGTACAGATATTTGGTTATGGGGGTCAATCATCCGTGATTACATTTTTTCATAGTGCGTTTTTTTTAATTCATGTCGAACATTCAAGCCGCAACATTCCGAAACCACTGGTAAAGACTTACTTAGCAAGTCCTACCGACTGAGTGGTGCAAGTATAGTGCAAAACAAGGTTTAGGAGGGAAATACCAAACCAGCGGCCCATAAAATCATCCAAATCCAGATAAATTGATATTTCGAAAATCATTTTGGATAGCATTTTGCGTAAACAAAATAAACACGCTTGTTTACGTTCATTTTCGTCTTAACCACCATCATTGGCAGCCGAAGGAGAAGAGCGTGAGTATAAATATAATATATTACTTCGGTGGCTGAAAACTGATCTAGTCACAATCCCAATGAATTCTCAAAAGTACGAGATGCTGGAACTCCATGCTTTTTCCACCAACTAATAACAACTGTAATATTTTCAAGACGAGTGGCACAATGCATGCAAAATGTGTCCGGATTATCACTATTTGATCAGTCTGACCCACAGACGGATCGCTGGTCAATAAAACGATTTGTATATTTGTACTTTTTTGTCACAGGGTTCTGCAGGAAATCACATGTCTATAGGTGATAGGAATAATTATGGGCCTAATCTTGACATATAAATGGCGGCATCTAGCTTTCTCACTATCGCTGAAACAGGCTGAATTTTCGGCCATTTTTTCAATGTCTCAGACCAGATTACTTTTTTGCTGACTACAGTATGCAAATTTTTTGCGTCTCTTGAGCTTATGTCCTACATGACTGTGACAAATTTACTAGGGCACTAGGTTGCTTCCAATATCATGGTTTTTGCTTCTAAATGACATTGCTTTCGGTCGCTGGCCTGAGCATTATTTTTAGAAAATAAGCTGTGCTTTTTCCTCAAAACCATGGTAGTTTATATCCCATGAATAGATAACAATCAGTAATCTTTTTGAAAGTGTCGAATGCTTTATTCTATGGGTACTTCTGTCCGTATGTCTAGCCCCAGTGAATTTGTATTTCAAAATTCTTGCAAATGTTGTCCTTGTTAGTGGGTGCGCGAAGCGGTGGACATATGTCATCCCATTGTTAGTCGGAAATAAACGCCGATAATTGGCCTATTACATTTTGCAAAAGGCAAAACATGATGTACTTCCACTTGCTGTCTCCTCAGGGTTGCTGAATACCCTCAAGCCCAATCATGTTTGGACTGCAAGTCTATCCACTAGAGCACGCTAAAATATATTGAAAGGCAAAACTTTGCCATTCTATTCCCAATCGACTTGTATTGTGCATTAGTATCACGCTCTTAATGCAAACAAAAGCTGTTAAACGTGGTGAAAATTGACTAAATTTCTGCTACTCTTTTTTTGGTAAAATATAGCAGAGGAAGGGAGTATGTTGCTTACGCTTTTATATATGCTTAAAAAGTAAACTTCCTGAAAAGTTCATCTTGCGCTGTGGTTAATTTACGCATTGAGAGTTTTTCCCATTTTAGAAGCTAGGCTAGGACGCAACTGTAAGAAATTTATTAGCTACTTATTTGCTTTCAATAGGGCATTTATCTGCCACGAAAAAACTCCGTTATCAGTTGGTAATGAAAAACGGGAACATAGTTAGTATCAAGGGTTTGAAGTTGCAAAATCCATAAGACTGACTTTGTTGCTCCAACTTCTACGTACCCTTCTATCAATTTATTTTGGCGCCGTTTTCAAGAGGAAAAGAAAGGATGTGAGTTCAATCATCACTTCTGTTGTTAGCAAAACAAGTTGTGCAAAAATCATTGAAATAAATGTCAACACAACTTTGTTACATGTACTATTTACAATATCCATCCATGATTCACAAATTTTCGGACATTGGAGCTGAGGTGTTGCTTTTTGAAAAACATATAATCCTGATATTTTGATGCGTTTTTTATCAGACACCTTATCTAAGTTATTATAACACACGTTTAGATCCGATCACCACCGCTCATGACATCTCATATAAAGGCTTTTACTGTTTTTACTCGTCATTTTAACGTACAACATTCTGCTGCGATTGGCCGTAATATTGACGAGTATAAACAGGTATGGGGTAAAAACGTGGAATTAAGTCAAAGTTTTATCGCAAGAATCCTAATGTTTCGGTGTGCCAGTGGAACCATGGATGATCTATAGCGTGTAGGTTACCTACGCGCTTTTGAGAAGACAATTGTTGGAAAGATTAGGAGAGAAGACTACGGGTTGCTTCAAAACTTTATGATGGCATTCAATAATCGTCATCGTTGGAACTTTACCAAATTATATCCACGCAATGCCTCCCAATTTTTCTGACTTTCATTTAAAAAGGTGTCGCTCAAATTAGGTCACGATTCTGGTTCCAGAACAGGCAGGCAAGATTTAAGGTTGTGTGACCCAAGGCGTCGCGAGCTTCATCAAAAGTATTTTACTTTAGGTACTTAAGTGACAAACATGAATAAAGTTTGTGACGTATTCAAAAACAATTGTGCGTTTAAACTATTAGTCCGTAGATCCAAACAACTTTTTACTTGGTATGATACATGTCAGCTGTGCGAAAAAATAATAGAGTAATATTATACGTTTGCAAGGTTGATGGCGTTTCTGCACGAATCCTGGATTTTGGCGAAAAACATGGCCAAGATGGCTTCTAATTTCTTTGCCTGTAGCCAAATATGGGGGCGAAAAGAACGCCAGCTGCCTGGCTGCAATGTTTGGTATAACATGTACGCCGGTTCCCTAGGGGTTCTTGGAGTAAGGGAGCATCATGCTCATTTCAACCCATGTCGTGTTTCACACAGGTTTATGCTGACCCTGCAATAACTTCTTGTCTTAGTGCTATTAGTTTGTAAATTTACATAGCACCACACCAGTGGGCATGATTGTGGAATATTTTCAAAGCATTATTGGGGAATGAACTTTCGCGGTTGTTTGGAGATATATTAGCATGCAACGTTATGATAATTTTAGCTGGTTGCCTGTTTGAAGAATCCACATTTGCCTTTTACGTTTCGGCTTGCGATAACCTGCAAAACATAGCAAAAATATTTGCCGCATTTGTTGTAATTTTATAGCACGTACCCACCGAAAGAATGTACGGCGAACTTGACGCGAGGGCACACCATTTCAGCATTAATTTAGCCGAAAAAAGCGGTAATATTTAGCTGTTTCTTTGTTGATGAACTTCAATTTCCGCGGGAAAGAGAGTAAACCATACGGTGATGTGGTTTGTGTGCCTCCACGACCCATTGAGATATTGGAATGTGTCCGCACGACATTAACAATTTCTATCATACCAGGTTGGTCCATGGGTGGAGGTCTGGCGAACACAGTCTCCTGGGCGTCCTTGTTGGTGGTTGGAATATGTGTGGTGACGTGTTTCTTGAAAATGGTAATGTACTTGCATTTCCTACCCATTATGGCTGCCTTGCTATTAAGTTTTTGAGCCAGAAGCTTTGGTTGTGAACACTAATCGTCCTTTTGTCTATGTGTGGACGCCCTGATAGTATCTCAACCGTCGTAAAACCATGGCATTCACAACTAGCTATACTCTTATATCACAATGGCTGTCGCCTGATGCCATCAGTCGGGTCTGCCTATTTGCTGGAAACCGTGAGGCGGATAAGCAATAATATGCTTCTTCAGACGCCTACCATCTCACACTTCCACATTTTCCCTTTTCCACCCTCTCCTGCCCAAATTCGGCTACTTTCTCCGGAAGTTCTGGCACTGGAACTAACCGTTCTGTTTGCCTTGCGTCAATCTCAGCTGTAGCTTCTGTACGTTTGAGTTTAGTTGCAATCAAAAACACTTTAAAGTGTGATTTCAAACCCCGAAAACCCTTCTACACAGCCATATACATTGCTCGCACACTAAGATAGTCAATACAACAAGTGGCTTTTGCTGGTGCGCTGCATTCCCGCTGCATTGGTGCTTGCCGGCTGTCGGAAAATAGATGCAGGACGCAGGTCCTGTGATCTGCCTGACTCTCCACTAGCTGAGTTCCAGGTTCCGGCTTCGATGCAAGTGCCGATGTATCCGAATATGCTGGGATGGGTGTTGAATTGAGCGGAAGAGCAGAAGCGTCTCTGCTTGATTTGATTTCAGTTGATAGTCGCCTTCGATATGCTCGGTTGGCAAAATCTGTGAGAGAATGTTGCGAAAAGGAGAAGTATTGCACCTTGTTCTTTGTCTCTGCTTATCCTCTACCGAACCGTAGCTCTGAATCAATCAATAGCGGTTTCTATGACGCCGGATGTACTCTTCTAAAGCAGGCTAAACGGTCAGTATCATTGTGGTTGCTAATGATATGGACTTCCGGGTAGGAAGACTAAGGGCTGCTGTGGCCCAATTCGGTGGATATCTATGTTTGGACACGGGGCGCACGTACAGAGACGACTACTTATTTCAAATGTATGCCAATCGCAGAATATTCTTCCCCGGTACAAATTCCTGGAACGGCGGAAATCTCTTGGTGCCCATAAATAACCAGCGCCGAATCCTTGAAGACCATATCAGCGTCAGCTTTCGGTGGCGAGATTCGACTACCACCAGCCACTCTCTCTGGAATACAAGTGTGAACACCGACCACGCACTTGTATGCTGCTGCTTTTAATTGCGCTCTTTAGTTGCAAGCAAGGCGTGCACCTATAGCTTAGCCATTCGGAAGTCAAACGAAACTATCAGGACGGACTCCTAATATGCCTGCCGGACGCCACGGTGTCGGATAAAAATGACCACAGGGAAATATATAAACAAAGCTACTCAAAACCCGATTGCCTTTCCGCGGGAAAAAACATCCAACGTCATCCAAGCACTCAATTTCTGATAGGGCCGTATCTTTGCTGTACGCACGCCGGTAAGCTTCGCCATGCCCCCACTTGGCGCGTCATCCGACGCTAGGTGAAACTGATTGTCCGCGCAAACCGAAAAGCGTGGTTGACCCGAAAGGCCGAAGAAATGGAAGTTGCTAAAAATGCTGGGAACGTGTGCAACCTGCTCCAAATTATTTGTTTGATTGGTCCTCGGAAACCTCTTGTCAGTTATTCAAACGGCTGCCTGATATGAGCAAAGCAGAACGTTTGAATCTCAGGCACAGCATTTGGAACAACATTTCAGCTGGTCACTTGCTACCTCCAGTCCAAAAAGGTGGACCCAAAATATGGAGCCACCGTCAGTCTTGGAATTATACAAATATGTTTTTCTACTCAAGCGTCATCGTGCTGTTGGTCCTGATAAGCTTTCTCCTGCAGTTTTTAAGAATAACGGTATAATCCTTAGGTAGCGCTTGTCTAGTTCATTTGGGTCCATCTTGATATAGTAGACCGTCTCAGACAACAAAGATGAATGAACAGTAGTAAAGGAAGTGTAGAATATATGTGAATGTAGTTACCACAGAATTGTCAGCTTGATAGCTGTTGTTACAAGGCTTCTGGCGTCACTGATTCTTCGTCGTCTTATGGTATTATGCGAAGATTTGACTCGTGAGAAGCAAGCGGGATTTCGACCGGGAGAGGCTGGGTTGACCACATTTTCACCCCCCGACAGGTGTTGGAGCAAATTCAGATGTACAGACAGCCAAAAATCATGCCATTACGTGATTGCAAGGGTGCGCTCAATTGTGTCAGTTGGTCAGAGCTGTTAACTACACTTGCTCAACAGGGTATGGACTGGAAGTTTCTGCACATAATCCGATCCGTTTACTCACATACTTCTGGGCGGGTGAGCGTGTATGTAGAGCTCTCCAAAAGCCTCTTTGCAAACTTCTTGTCAGACAAGGATAATCCATTCATGTTCAAATTCCTCACTGATGGAAAAATGAGGAGAACACAAAACGGTCTTTAAAACCTGTGTTCAGATTGTTGCTTGTAAGGGCGTTGTTGATTTGGATTACGAAAATGACATCGCCCTCAATTTTGATGACCAAAGCAAAGTAAAAGCCCTGTTAAATAGACCGGAAATCACCATACCACCTGTTGGAATGCGCCCTGCACCAAACAAATACAAATGCATGCTGCAGAACTTGCAGTCCCTTAACAGTCAAGGAGAATCCCTGAAGATTGTAGAGAACTGTACCTACCTCGGTAGTTGTGTTAGCTCTAAAGGGAGCATGTCTGATGCAATCAATGCAAGACGCTCAAAGGCTCCAATCATGGTTGCTATTTTGCATCACCTGTGGGGTCAAAAAGACATCTCACTCGAACTTAAGGGTCGTGCGTACCAGGCTATAGAGAGGGCTGTATTGCGGTATGGGTTCAAGATATGGCCTCTACGGACAAATGACGTGAAGCTCTTTCGGGTATTTTGACCACCGATGCCTCAGAGGCACAGCCCTTCCTAAATAACATAGCATGTTAGTAACGAGGTTATTAGAAATCGAGTGGATGGTCGTGCTGCAGGTACTTGGATCGGAGAAAAAACCCCAGCTCTAACGACTACAGTGTGATATGCACGCCAAAATATCGTCTACTGGGACGAGTGTTGTTCTCCGTGCCTCCTGCAGGATGGCTCAATTAGCGAGGTGGATAGCGCATGACTTGGTGGAAATGCGTGAAAGAAATCACGAAGAGTTTGTGTGTTGTTGCTGTTGTACCTCTTCCAGTTACTCTGCCTGTGCTCGGCTTAAGACGTTGCACGAAATGGCGGCCGATAGATATCAGTGGTGTTCGTGCTGACAGTTTTCTCCCAGATTGTCTGGTTAAGCGTTTGGTGGGGTAGGTACCTCACAATGCTCGACATAAACCAGAACTAGGTCCTCTTCCTTACGTCGTTTTTTCCTCTTGTTTTCACTCTAAGGCTTTTGATATATTCATATATACATGCATGTGTGTATAGAAGAAACTTATGACTGTATGGTAATGAAAAACCACTACTCTACCGCTCTGCGCGAGCATGGTTGACAGGCATTTCAGTAGCAAAGAGGGAGAGTAAATTTTCAGAATACCGTTTCGCATGCAGCAAGCAGACACTGCGTATTGTTAAAATCTTTAGATTGCATTTCTGGTGAGGAATAAGCAGCAGCACATTCATAAAACTGTTGTATGATTTCCACCTAATTTCCACTGTACACGAGGGTGAAGTATATACGGATAGTATATACAGGTTTAGGCCAACAAAACTTTGGCAAATTACCCTCTGGAAAGCAATTACTTTAAAAGGGAAAACCTGACAGAACACAAGGGCATTACTAAATTGAAACACCTCTGCTCTACACTGATCCGACTATAATAAAAAATTATTCGTTCGCTTCCAAAGTCAATAAATGAATGAAATTTTCATACACACCGGAAGCGTCATAAATTACTTCATACAATATATGCTATCAATAAGGAGAAGGAATCGCAAAGTATTTTTTCACGTGTTAGTCGTTTTCGGCAATTCTGCTGTGCGTTTCAAATTGTTTAATCATGTTCACCTTGAAGAATCAAACTTTAAACCATTTTAAATCCACCTTAAACGTAATGAAAACATACGTTTAAATATTCGGTTATATCATCACGATAAATTCGCATAAGGAATAGATGTTCTGTTTGTGGCATGATCTGAAGTATTTGCTCTTGATTTTTCAGCAATGGGAGGCGCACTTGCTAGTAAGATTTTTATTTGTTTTGTGTACAGATGTACATGTATGTACAAATTTCGCAACTGCTGAGTTTGGGCTCACATTTCAGTCAGTAGCGTTAAAGTGGTCGAATACGGGGGCATCCCCCATTTTGCACTGTAGCAGGTCGCGGAAATAATACTTGGTGTTCAGATTAAACGCTATCTTGAGGTCTATGCTGGTCAGTTAAATCAGTGTTATCATGCACTACATTCCTATCCAGTCGATGTATTTAAGCACTCAACGTCAGTACTACAAGGAATTGCATATTTACTTATGCTTTGCGATGGATCTTGAAAGTTGTACAAAACATTCCTTTGATTTAGCACATCGAAACCTGCAAATGGGCGAAGTGGTGGCTTTGTCAGGGAACCCATACAATAGTGTTCTGGAACCTTTTCAACATTTTTGTGCCAACTGCACGTGTGCAGTGAACGAAGCACGATTACTAGAAATGAGTCATCAACGATTAACCAATTTCACCCATGCGTAATAAGCAATCAATCTCAGAAGCGTCAGTAGTGAAAAGATTACTTGCGCCATCCTGAAGGACGCCAAATTGTTTCGTGAGATGTTTCAAGTTTAGCCCTACCAAAACGACAGCAGATATATACGAGTTTGTTGCTCTGGCACACATTATTTTATAAGTCGATTTGAACGGAAGTTGTGAAAATATTTAAAGCCGGAGTCTAATGGTGTCTATTGTTATTTTTTTCGAAAAGGATACTTACTCCCAAAGTGCGATTAACATTGAGGTGATCTTTTCGCAGCGTATTCTGCATTTCGGCCTTAGTGTACTCTAAAATTGAAAACATAATACGTATTGAGTGAAGTTGAACCCGGATATGGATTTTGGCGTCTTATTTATTATAGAGCCCTCAGTTTTAAATCATTATTGAGGAACTCACTAGTGCTTCGATGGCAAAAACCACACACGGTGGCAAAACCACATATATCAGCTTACGTTTAAATCCGCTACCACCAGAAAATTTACAACCGAAACGTAGATTATAAAATTTTACATCTGTGCAATCATTTGTGATTAAATTACCGTGCTGTTGTTTTTTATCGTGCAATATTTTAATGCGAGAACTCTGGGCAGACTATATGTATTGCAGACATTCCTCAGATATGTCACATCTTTTTTCCAGACTATTTTGTGCTCCCGGTGGCTCACTGTTTGAAAGGCAAATATTGTGTTTGGCTTATACTCACGCTATGTATGTTAGCTGCTTCTTCAATCTCCACAGTTGCAACAATCAACGGATGGGATTCTTTCCTGTCAGTAACTTTGGTTTCTAAATTTGACTAAACACGGACGGGAAAGAATCACAACGGCAAAATTATTGACGCATGCACAACCTCTACGAGTTTCATGTACTCACTAACTCAGGTCATGTGTGGATAGAAGCGCTAATTAAATAACTTTTTCTGCAAATTCCTAAACTAAATAAATTTTTCCAGATGTCATCATACTTGTATATATTTTCAAAATCCGGCAGTAAACCCCAAATGAACTGAAAAATGAACCGAATTTGGGGGCGAATTTTTCCAACCATCGGTGCTCCCTAAAAATCTGGGCTATTTTTGGATTATGTCAAATTTTACTGTGGCACAAACCGTATACGTTTGTGTATGGGTGCCGAGAAATCCTCCTATACAACACATTAACTGCTGATTTTTCTCGTTTATTAAAGAGTTGGCATCCCAACTGGGTAAGTCTATCGAATTTTAATGTCTAATAAAGTGCTGACTGCGGGTATGTTTAGCTCTTACTGATTGATTTGCTGTAATAGCACGTCCACGCTGACAAAATTCCAAATGCTTGCAGACGTGACAAACGTGACATCATACAAGGGAGCACCTCCGCATGTTATGTCAAACAAAGTACGGGAAATGGCGCATCCACTGATTTGTTATTTTACCATATTATATGAAAGCGGAAAAATTAGGAAATTTTGGAGCAAACATACACCCCCGTTTATACACAAAACGGAAGACCAAGAATTTTACCAGCATTTATGATTAGCGTAACTGCAAACTGAGCAAAGATGCACCTACCACGCTTCAAGTTCACTTCAAGTTCATCATTATATTTGGCTTGGTTTTACTGAGAGGATTCCGGGGTTTATTGCTATTAGGCTTTTGGCGCAACACCTTGTGGCTCCGTGGTGATAAGTGGGAACCTTAAAAAGCTCGAGAAGTTTGTGGGTCATCGCACAGACAAACGTGTATCTCATTATCAACACATCATACTAGTCAATTAACAGAACCTTATTCCCGTGCAAAAATTATCAGTAAGAGTGAAGACTGCAGTTATTTTCTGTGAAATATGAGGGAAAATAGTCGGTTATTATTATTATACATTGGCTGGGAAGTTTGCGGTAATAGGCTACGAAATATACTACGTTCAAATGAGTTTGAATACAGTGAAGAATCGGTGCGCATCACATAAAACCTTTTACACCGTATTTCAGGCTTGGGGCAGCAACAAGGTAGGTGCTTTAGGATTTTATTTTCCAGAATCAAACATATTTTAAACAAATGTTGAGCAACGTACAGGCTAGAGGAAAGAGCTTAAGGTAGGTCTTTCTTAACTTGTTCAGCTTGATATCACACTGGACGCTCCACTGCGACTTTACCTTGACGGACGTCATTTTTAGGTTGCAGTCTGCCTCTACACATTAAATGTTTAACAAATAATGTTCTCATAAGCGAATTTTGTAGCGCTTTGTAGATACATTACAAGTGTACAATGATACTGGAGACCTTATCGGCATGTTGTGTTCCACCGTGTTCATGGCTGCCAAAGATATCATTAGAATTACCATCCTAAAATCCAGTACTGTACGTTATTCTTACAAGAACGGTACAAAGCGTAACATGACCGTTATAGAAGGCACAATATGCAGACAAAGTATACATTGTCGAACAGCATTTTCAATTGTTTTCAAAGCGGACGCCACCAAATGTTTTGTGAGAAGTTATTGAACGCCAGTATAAGATAAAGGTAATATGAGGGATGGATTATACTTAGCGCTGAATAACAAAATTGTTTTCACAACGTAGAGTGCTCTGAAGATTTGGGTTGGGAAATAAACGAAGCCTATAAGACGTTACAATACGATTGAGTTCTCGGGAAAAAAGAAGACTCATTCAAAACGGTAATTACCTCAGAGTACATCGATTCGAACGTGTGCTTAAGAAATGCATTAAAAATAATTTACTGGTGTTATCACACCCAAAATAGTCTCCGGCGCATTACTTTCTGCACATAAATTGGGCGCTGGCTTGTTGGTCAAATGGGCCAACTTACGCATTTTGCCATAGCAAACAGCACAAGTGGTTACTTTTGCAATGTATCTACTTTGTGCCTTGGAAGTGTAGCAAAATTTGACGTTACAAAATTCCATGGGCGAGTGTGTCTCGCAAAAAAAATCCTTTTTTGTTTACGCACTAACCATTCGATTCACAAACTCAAGGCTGCATAATAATATTAGCTCTTACGCGCTGTAAAAGGTATGCAGCCATACAATGTGCAACGTTTCATTTGAAATTGCGGAGTTTTGAGCTGCACGTTGAAAAGTGAAGCGCTAGAGGTTGTCAGTAATTAAGGCAGCTAAAACAATGGAAACAAATTCCAGGATCATAGAAATGGCCCCTATCCGCACCATTGCATTTACGTTTTACACGCGCCTCGGGTTGGGATGCGCACAGTTCTTATTCAGTAAGCAGTGGAAACAGAAGGGCGAGCAGAGAGATGGTGCTACTATGAGATTTGATTCTATAAATACACACCAACAAGTTAGGAAAACCAACTGTCATTATTAGCGCATTTTGATAATAGCATAGAAATCGACGTTGAAAAAGCAGGGATTTCTGGAACTAATAACAAGTATGTAATGGTGTGCAAGCGTAAGAAAGTGTGGCAGTCTAAATAAGCCACATACGAAGCCAGTGGCTGAAAAAAAACAGTACGTTACGAAGCTACGGAAATGCTCCTGGAAATCGGATGCTGGGTGAATTTGGAAGCAAAAGGCCTTTAGCGGATGGTTTAGCACAGCAGCATGTGCAATGTGACAACTCACAAAGAGCATTTGGGCCAGTTGAAAGCAAAAACTTCACAGGGACAACCAGCTGAGTTACGATACCAACGTAGTATAAAGATGATGACTTCCAAAGTTACTGATTGGGCGAAGAGGAAAACGTCTTTATTTGTCAAAACGGAGGTTTAAATATTGAACCCGTGTCGATATTTTCTTTCGCCTGTTTGGACGCTCAGATGGAATGAAGCAAAGATGGGCAGGCTGCGGAATTTCGATACAGGTAGCTAGTGAGTATGCACACCTCACTGAAGAGTAAAATCCCAAAACATGTGCAGCAAAGAAGAAAACAGCGTTATTACTAACGTACAAGTTTCCCAACGCATCATTTGTCAGCACAAGTAGAAAGAAAAACATCAAATTGCCATTACTTTATAGAAGGTTCCAAAACCAGACGTCTCCATGAACCATGCAGGAAGACTGGTGGCTGAAGTCTGACACAACGCCGGGGTGGCACAGGTGATGAGATATAATGTAGTAGATGTGTTTATTTGCATAAATGATTCCTAAAGTGGATAATTTGCTTGAAAATATCTTTCAATGTCGTATCATTAGGTACAAGTGGGAGATCGGAATCAGAACCATTTATTGCGTACAAATGACATTTTCGTGGGACTATTCCAATTCTTCATTCTCGAAATTGGTACAATATAATCTTGGCAAAATAATACTAGCCATCCTTATCGCACTAACGAAATTATTATTTACCTTCCAGGTCTCGCACGACCACCCTCACGTAAGATATTTATTTCGCCAGCTCCTCATGCAAATGAGTCGTTGTATGATAGTTAATTTTCGGTATATGACGCCAGTCTTTAAGTGAATTTGGCTTATATAGGGCTACTCATCATAGCGTATACGTTGGCAAAATGTGTGCCCAACTAAATATATCGCGGTGAACAAGCTTAAAGCTTGTATGCTCCTTGAAGATATATGCTCCACTAAAGTGCCCGTAAGATCAGCTTGATGAATGTAGTCTGTGTGTTTGCTAAAGATTTTTAAGCGCCTTTATTTGCGGAAAGAGCAAGCCTATCATTGTTAACAGTCATCGAGCACTATTATTTAATTATCTAATTAATTAATTAGTTATTCGATTGTTTAGTTAATTATTTATCAATCAAAACTGCTTTCGGAGGTTTCATAGAATCCATGAATATTAACTAGATTTTACTATTAGAATAACACGGTAACAGTTTCTGCATTTTTATGCTCTGTTAACATGTTTGGTGCTTCGCTAAATTATTTTCAGTATTTTCTTTAACTTCTCGGTGAAAATCGCGGTGTCTACAGTATATTAAATGTATTATTTCTCCCTTTATTTTGAAGCATTTGGATTACCTCCACCTCCAGGTAACAGGTTTCCTGCACCCAATGTTAGAACCTGCAAACACCATAGCTTCATCCGCTTCTGGATATTCAACAAAAATTCTTCGAATGATTGCACATTTTGTAACACTCCGATTGAGCCTGAACTACGCTGAAGTACGCAAAGAACATGGCATGTTGCGTGTCTCCTTTCCTATTTTGTGCCTTTAAACTGAGCAACTATCATGGTGCAACAATCATGCTTTCTTTGAGAGAAATGAACACTGCTAACTCTTAAGCAACTTGGGAAAAGCATTCTAATTTTGTAAGCAAACCGCTGAGATAAAATGATTTGAAAAATAAAACACCTACTAACAACCAAAAAATGCAATCTCCATAATGTTTCAGCTTATAGCCCTCCGTGTCCAGGTAAAACTATAATTTTTTCTATAATAATTATTTGACCAAGCTAAATGTAATTATTACACACGGAAGGCGTTCACTTGTATTATTGCAAGCTGTTCTCGTAATTTTAGGTCAAGTGACTAACGGACCGAATCAAACTTCCTGTTTGAGATCTATCAAAATACAGGTAGCTCGGTAGCTCTGGTCGACCAACCAGTTGGTCGACGATCTGTCCAACGAGCTTGGCATTTGGCTTTCAAACGTTCCGTCCCAGTTAAGAAAGCGTTTCCACTTGGCAGTTGAGTGGATGCTCTTTTCCCCGATCATGATTTGCGCTGCGTTGTGGTATGTATGTCGCATATATCAATGGTCGGTTAGATGGCTGTTTTGAGGCGTTTCGGGTGGGTTTTCGATCAGTACTTTCCCGGTCTGTGTCGTGGTTTGCCGTTCTTGAAAGTTGTTGATTGTGATGCTGACTTCAATTTTTGTAGTTCAATTTTTGTAGTCAGTCTGATTAGCGGCCTATACTTAATCGTTTGATTTTGGTTTTCTCTCGTATTTGCCAATCAAGTTGGATGACCAGTTGTACTGTTATAAAATGGTCATTTCTGAAATATTCTTGATACCTGGTAACATGATCCGCTTGCCTCCACTTTGAGTTGTTAGGTTGGCCGAATTCAGTTTTATGAGAGTCTGCTTGATAAAATTTCCGGAGTACGGATTCCTCTCTAAATTTATGTAAAAAGTTTTCTCTTCTTTGACTTTTGACTCCATACCGTTCAAGTTCGTCCAAGCACGCTTAAAAAGCGTCCTGATGCAGTTTGTGGCAGCTTGGATGATTGGTATGGTATCTAAGAATTTATTCTGTATGGTTGCATTTTTCCATACTTTCTTTCAAAATCATCCTGTTGATAGTCTAGTGATGAGAATGTGCAAAAATGAGAATGTCCGTCTCCACTTTCGTTGTGAATTGTATATAATCCAAGACGCCGTTTATAAGTGGTTTGATGATGATAAGAGTGCTATCTACGTAATGAATCCATGTCTCGAGGTTTAGAACGGAAGTTCCCGTTCTTGCATAACAACTTCCGCAATAAATCTCTAAATTGATGTTTTCGCGGGAATTTTCATAGGTGTACATTGTATCGCTGTTAAAATCAAAATATGTGACTGATCATAGGCTGCGCAATTGGCAGACGTCCAGAAAACCTCTTGGTTTGCCTTGTCTGTTCAGTAGTTTGCTGACAGTCATCTTGTCGATGTCTAGGTCCACTGATGTAAAAAGTTATGTAATCACAAACGACACCATTATTTCCTTCTCTTCGAAGCTTGCATTTCTCAGTTTCTTCAAAAATTTCCCTCCGTTGTTAGCTGAGTATTGTGACCCACTTATAAGATGTTTCAACCTCCTCCACAAATATTTCTGCAGGGTGAAGGTTGTGGTCTTCAGTAGTGATAAGATTGTTCGTAGTGGCTGTTGGGTGGCTGTTGATGCAGGAAGTGGCTATCATTTTTAATCACTTTTCACTTTTGAGTCCCTGAAATTCTTGGAGTTTCTCCAGTTTCTATTGATTTTTTAACTTTGGTTATTCTCCATACGACGATACGCAGTCATGTCAATGTTTCGTTCTACTGAGGTACTGCGGCTTGTCCATGACGCCTTTCAGGCATTCAACGTCAGCCGGTAGAATGAAGGTCGTTCATTCTATATCTTGTATACTGCTCTCGTTTTCTCTTGACACTGTACTGAATGCTATGCCGTGGTGATGGACAGTATCGAGACGTGGCAGAGATCGTGCCGATCGTCCTCAACAAATTGAAATGCATTTTATAGCTGACCCTAGACTAGCTAGTTATCCTACGATTTTGGAGTCTCCAGTGCTTATTTTGAATACTCTGATTAGAACACTTCATCCGTCTTCTGTTGGACGGGCTCTTTAATCAATCATCCTCGTTGTTTTCCGATACAACAAGCCTAATGGATCTGCCTTAAACACCGTTTTCTCGTTCTTAGCGGAGGACCCGGCTTTTTGCTCAATTACAATGCTAAGTTGTGGCACGCGTTTTATGTTCACTGACTAATCTTTCATAATTCTCGAGCAAACGTGTTTGTCTATACTCATAAATTACAATGCTAAGTTGTGGCACGCGTTTTATGTTCACTGACTAATCTTTCATAATTCTCGAGCGAACGTGTTTGTCTATACTCATAATCCTGGTCATTCGCTCTCCATTCTCCAAGGTCAAAATCTAGTCTTTTTGCTGATTCAGTGATGTTTGATAGGTAACGCCAAGAGGAATGATACATTTTGCGAGAATTTATAGGGGAAATGCAGCAGCTGTCATGTGGAGGCTTGGCAGCCTGCAAAGCGCTCCATCGATGACCTGTTTTAAGCGTGCAACGCTCGACTTTGTCACTGTGTGTCAAAGCTGCCAGGCATGGAGCAAGGCACCCAATCAAATGCACATTGACGATGTCTCCTTGACTGGGAGTGGGACATTTGCAAGCCAATTGTTAACTTTGGCGAACAGCTCAACGACCCCTTGAACAACTACCTGGAATGTTTCTAGTTTTAAGCGTGCAACGCTCGACTTTGTCACTGTGTGTCAAAGCTGCCAGGCATGGAGCAAGGCACCCAATCAAATGCACATTGACGATGTCTCCTTGACTGGGAGTGGGACATTTGCAAGCCAATTGTTAACTTTGGCGAACAGCTCAACGACCCCTTGAACAACTACCTGGAAATGTTTCTATTTTTTCACCGTTTTCTTCAAATATCAACTACCTAATGGGTTAACTAGCGAGTTTACCAGTTGGTCTTGACATAATACTATGTAGAAAAGCAAATTTGTCCTTGCATTACATACAAAACATATCGTTTGAATCAGACGTCTAACATGCCATCAGTTTTTCGGTCAAAAATCTATAACGAAATTTGCTTCCAAGCGAGCCATCATTTGTTTTTCGCCATTTACCTGAACTAAACACTTAAAACGTGAACTGCTTTGGAATGGCTATTATTGAAGCGACACACTTCAATGGCCGTATTTTTCAGGACTTAATACTTGTTTATTCTTAGCGGAAAAAACTGACAGTTTGATGGCGTGTTATTTAACCCAAAAGGGCATTTACGACAGCCAGAACACAATGATCTTCCGCCGGTCAGCAAAATATTGGAGCATGCTTTACATTTATTTTTGCTTTAGGTGATCTCAATAGACTTTAAGGAAAAATTACTTGGAGCAGAATAGATAAATTTGCAACTGCCACAAACGTCAAACAATGAATGATCGAAACAATCTAAATCTGATCAGTAGAACAATCCAGTTCTTTATCATATTTTTATTAAAATCATGGGCCGAAGTAAATTGACTTACGAAAACATTCGGTGTTTTTCCGAAAACCATAAATGGAAACATCTCAAAATTAGCGCGGGTTAGATATCACTATCGGCAATAATTTCCCCACGAATGAGCTTCGAGGTACTTTGTTACTTTGTTACCGTCATGTAGTAAAATATGTGATAGTCGAAGCCACATAGAAAAGGAGAACTTTGTCAAGACACAACAAAAAATGCTACTGGACAAATACAAGGTGCAATCCAATTGTCGAGAAATACATGAATTCCCTTCACAGTTGAGGAATGGGGTTTAAAAATCAGTTTATTGCAGAAAGGGTACCTCATCCACTGCACAAAATTTCTGGGTAGGCCGTGGTGATTAGCCTTAATTTGTTTATCTTCACGATTCCAGGATTCGGACCACCGCCACGTGAGTTTGCTATTTTGTGAACACAAATTATTTGTTGAGGTTTGTTTTTTGGAAGGAGGAACTCGAGAAGCCCAACGACGCGTCCATTGATATTCCCTACGAAATGTAATTATTTTAAGCACAAAATGCGTTGGATATTTCCCCTAGTTGTTCATTATACTTTCAGGAGCTTAGTGATTCTCGGCCGCCGTTTTCATCGACGTTTGAGTTAAAAGGAAGAATGAAATGGAAGAAACAACGAAATAGCGGTTAGCTTGTCCTGAAAGATCAGATGCGCTACAATAGATCTGTCAGCACCATCGAAACACTATGTTTCGTGCCTCATCTTAGTTTGGACAACAAAGTGCGGCAAACAATATTTCAAAATGTGTTGCAATCTTTTAATGTATATTAAACTTTGTTGGGCAGAGGATTAGCTCGTCTAGCCTATGAATTTTTTGTCACTGTCTTCAGTGTTCTTCAAGAGCACGTTTTGCCTCTCTTTGGAAAAAATGTAAAATCGTAGCAAATTGATATGTTCACAGGTCTTTAATAGTGGCATCTCTCCCACCATTATTTGAGCTACAACATTGAGTGTGGAAAACAGAGTTATTTGCAATGCAAATTTCGTTTTTCTTCTTATCAAGCACGAAACTAATACCTCATAATGAAATCCGGCATTTCAGCTCAGGTTTCATAGTACGTGTTGATTGACTGTGCCTGATTTATCACGTTATTTTCAGCATTTGGACCACCAAGTAAGTTTTCTTATCTGTTGCTGTTGCCATATGGATGTGTTGCGGAAACGCCATTGCCGCTTTGCAGCCAATTGTGGCTTAAGAATTGCCAAATTGACCAACATCCAGCAGAATGTTCATTGCATTTAAAATGGTTTGAGATGCATGAAGTTCAAATTAATTGCCGCGAAAGGTTATTTTGCTTTTAACACATCAAAGTTTGTTTATTGTCAACGTTCATCTGAGCGATGGAGCATATGATCACTCTCCATCAACGCTAGCCTAGTCAGAGCTTCATGTTGTGTAAATACAGGGTCGCAACAATATCTCTGCCAGAGATTTTCGTATGTTTTTCAACTAAACCACTACATCATTCACCAATGTTTCTTTTTTATTTGCTAAAGTCAGTGTCTGTGCCGCGAATCGAGCTGACCAAAAACTACTCAAACTGAAGAGTCCATTGTTACCATTACTTCAGAAATCAAAATGGCAAATTTGTTTCAATTTTTACTCCGTTTAGCGTAGCGACAAATCTATGAGTAGATAAAAACGCGTTGAAAATTTAGGGGTTTCCTCACCGCATTCCAAGTAGGTAAAAAAAACCCAACCCCGTTGCATAAAAAATAACATTCAAAGGAAAAATCACCGGTGCATATTATAATGTTATCACCGGGTGCACATTCATTCCACTTTCATAGTACAGTGAACAACATCAGCCAATTCATAAGGTACCCGATTTGAGTTTATAAACGTAGACGCCGTCAGACTCACAGAGTTAAAAAGGCAAATTGATAAAAATAAAAACAAAAACGCATAAAATGACAATCCACACACTTGGTTCAGCATACCTTCCAGAGTATCATGAACTCGTGTATCAAAAGAAGATACTGCTCGAAAAAACAGTATGCTGTGATAGTGTTTCAATCTAGCCGTATTTTTGGGATAGTCCAACCAAAAACAATTCGCCAAAATTGTACCTATACCGTTTAAAAATATTCTTCAGCTATAGGCCGTTTCTGAGAAAATGCGGAATATTTTTCATAGCATGTATGGGAGACGCCATAAGTGAAACTGAGCGGAAATGCTCTGTACTTTTTTCTATCTTATTGTTGATGTCACAAGGGGTAATATACAAAAAAGCATCGTTTGATGCGTTCCAAATGTGACAATACTTAAATCAGTTGACGCAAAAAAACGTATCTGCAAGAGAGATAGAAGATAAATGGGCCAAATTTATAGTTCGGTGGATGGTCTATTTTGCATGGCAAATTTCCCCGATAAAACTACTTTATGAACTAATAATATATCTTCGGAAAAAGCGCGGAGAAACAAAAGCCAAAAGCACGCCAACAAATGGGAGGTTTTCGGTAACCGAAATTTAATGAGGTAAACAGTGGTGTGGTGATCATGATGCGGGTAAAATATTCACCCACACAATCGATGATTTGTCAATGCGTGCTGCACCGATTGTCGTCTCGTCCACATTAAAATAAATGAATAAACAAAGTGATTCAAATTTAATTAAAATAGAAATCAAATTGCATCACAGCATTTCCGTAACTAATCACAAAGTGCTGTATTGAATTGTTGCAAATCAGCCGTGGTCTTTCAAAAATAGAGTAAATAAAACACATCATAGAGAATTGCTCGCAGATACCCACAAAGAAAAAAATTGAAAAAATAGATGCGCCAAGGTAAACAATACAGAAGATAGTATAGAAAAGTAATACGCACAGCGAGCGAGACGAAGGAAAACCGAGACCAGTCAGGAGCATGGGAAAAAAAGATCCAAGAAAATGGTAGACAAAATAACGTCCAAAGAAGTGAACAAGAGAAATGAAAAAATGAAAAAGACCAGAAAGAACGAACAACAGTTAAATGTAATCCAAATACCGATACTCTCCTATACGGTTACGTCGAACATACCAGGAATTCTGA